>NC_083869.1:47909318-48212348 GCF_032452875.1 Bos javanicus | reverse complement strand
ATAAAACAAAGAGAAGAATCTATAAGCTTCTAACAAAAAGGCTTCAGAAGCTTCCATAAGGGAGAAGAAAGTGAAATGCAACATTAAAAACAAGAAAGGAGTCAAATTTTTATCAAACACTAAGAATTTCTCCTCAAATCTGAAGAGAAACATTACCAATTTAGAATTCTACACCCAGTCAAACTAACAGAGTACAAGTAAAGATAATTTCAGGAACGTAAGGGCTCACAACGTTAAACTCTCAAATAGCCAATAAATTTTAGAAAAACTGCTCAACCCCATTAACAATCAGGAACTGCAAATTAAAATAATAACATAAAGCTACTTTCATCAGATTGGCAAAAACAAAAACTACCAACTGTTTTCAAAACTGTAGAAAAAAGGATCTATCATACATTGTTGGTGGGAGTATAAATTGATATATTCACTTTAAAAAGTTTGGCATAGTCTACATTCTGCAGAAATGCATGCTATGTATATAAAATGCATGTGTAAGATTACACAGAGTTGTACTATTTCTAAGCACTAAAAACTAGCCACAATCCAAATGTCCATAATACTAGACTAGTTAAATTGTGTATGTTCACAAAATGACTTACTACACTATACTTACTTATAAACATTACTATCAGCAATGAAAATACATGAACTAGACCTAACAGGACTGACTGAAAATGATACATAACATGTAATTCAGTTACATACAGGATATTAAAAAAAAAAAAAGGCAAAACCAATGTACATTGTTTAGGAATGCTGACAAAGGTGGTTAAAAAATACTTGAAATAAAAGTGAAGGGGACAGCAATGTTCTAATTCTTCATTTTAATACAGAATACTGTGTTCACAATTATTCATTATACAGTATATCTGTGGCTTGTGCATTCTTCCACATTCTGTTTACTAATCATTAGAATTAATCATTATTTTATAACTATGATTTGTACACTCTTTTGCACATTTAGTATTTTGCCACAAAAAAAAGATTTAAAGTTTGTTATCTATGGCACTTTTATGGCTCTGCTATAGTTTTTTTGTTCTAAAGTGTCATATATTTGGTTTCAATAGAAACAAAACTTTAAGGCACCAGAGTCCAGTTTTTATTCCATTTGACAGGATTACTGCACACACAGAAAGTGGTAAAAGCACTAGTCAGTGGTGCATAAACAAAATTCAGTGTCAAAACATACAAGAAGAATAAGCAGTAACTTTAACTGATAGCATACCCTAAAAGAAATCACTACAGAATTAAGTAATACAAACACAATAAACATGAGGAATTTCAGAGTTTTGGTTTTAAAAAATACATACATAAGTGATAGTCTTTCAATGCACATTTACAAAAAATTATAACTGAAAGACTGAAATGGTTTTAGTTATGATTTTATGGACAGAATGTGAGAAAGAAACGGTGGTATTTTACTAAAAACAGTTATTAATGAAAACCTGTCTTTTTTAAACACTCTGAATTAACATGAGGGAAACATTACTTCCAGCAAAAACAGTAGCATTTGAGAAACCAACGGCTCTAAATCTGAGGCTAGTAACCAAAGAAACTAAAAACATCCTTTTAAAAATCTCGCATCTACACTAAAGGGAAAACTTTGATGATGTCTCCTTCTCTATCAACGATAACTAAGACACGAGATCAAGAATTACACAATTCCATACCCCCCTTCTGAGAAATGCTACAGGCATTTTGTTGCGGAAACCACGCAAGACGCGGAGGGAAATTCTACTGAAGAACCAAGTGCCAGCTTGCTCCCTCCTCAAAGCCACTCCAGAATTCCTGTGAGGTTAACGAAACAAGGACTGATGGTAGTAACACTCAATATAAACAATACATCCAATGACAGAAGTTGTCAAAATTCACACAGCTTGTTTCTCTCCCTGGACAGGTGCCCCACTCTGAGGTGGAGAAGCAGTTAACAGAGTCATCTGCTGAGGGTTCTGAGATCCCGTTTCTCTCTTACACCTGGACCATCACATTTCTCACCATCACCGAGTGTAGTTACCACATGCCACAGATTTAGGTTCATGAGCTCATCTACGCTCCCTACGCTCGTCCAGGACCCGCCGCCGGCTGGCTCAGGGGGAAGCCACGAGACGGAAGGAGCCCGCCTAGATTCTGGCCTGTCTGGCCTAGACAAGCCTGCCCCCCTTCCCGCATTCCCAGTCTCCAAAGCGTTCCGTCCTCTCCTTTTCGATTCGCCTTTCGCCACAGGCGCCCAAGGCTTTCGTTTTGAGGCTAGTCCACTCCATGTTACCTCTCATGGAAAAGTTATCTCTTACCAGGGCAGAGCGAGATTCCGGAGACGGTGGGAATCGCTTCACAGGTTCCTCTCGCAGCGTTCCCTGCTCTGCTTCACCTGCAGCTGCCAACGAATTCACCAAGACTCCCGGCATGCACCGCGCAGACACCGCCTCCCCACCCCGCCCCTCTCCCGCCCAAACACGTGACCTCCTTTAGCCTCCGTCCACGCCCACTTCCGTTCCTCCACTTTCCCTTAGGAGGGAGGAGGGGACTGGGGGTGTTAAAGAGTAGCGACTTCCTCCTACTCTCCGCCCCCGCCTCTCTACCCCCTGCTACAATGTCTTCCGGGTCGCGATCGCCTCGGAGCCTTCTGGGAAACCATCTCATTTCCTCCCCTCCCCCTCCTCCTGCCTTCAACCAACCAGCCTCCCGTCAGAGAGGGACATGCGCAGTGAGTGCCTCCCGTCTCTTCTACCCGAACCCCCCTCCCCCCCCAAGCAGAGAGACCCCAGCAGCAGCAGCAGCTGATGATGAAGAGAGAGGCAGTGGCAGAGGGGGGGCACCTTTTATTTCTATTTTTAAAGGGACAGGACACTAATTTTACCCCACTTCAACCTTGAATTGAGGGGGGTGGGGGGAAGGCGGCTGAGTTCCTTCCCCCACCCTCCAGCCCTGAGACCTGAGAGGGGGATTGAGCCTGAGAGAGAAGGAGAAGGAGTTTCTTCTTCTTCGAAAACCCCCATCCACGACTCCTACCCCCTCACCCCTCCACTAGCCTCTCTCCCGAGCCCCCTCCATCCTCCTCCTCTTTGGCCGTGAGAGGAGAGAAAGAGACCAAAAGCCTCTTAGCAACACAGACCCTTCTCTGCTGTTGCTGCTGCTGCTGCTACTGCTGCTGCTGCTTGGCCCTGGCTGGAGACATCTCACTACACCCAGGAGCAGCCACTTCCCCAGCTCTCCTCCTCCTTCGCCTCCTCCTCCTTCTCCACTCCCCCCCCCCCTTTATTACCCTTTGTGTCATCCTCCACAGCTCCAGGGAAGGCACTCAAAAGTGGGGGGCAGAAAAGGTAAGTGTGTCTGTGGGGGCTTCATTGCCTTCCTCTGGCTCTGACTTTAACTCCGGGGCAACAGTAGCACCAAACCACATACGCAGTGGAGCTCCGGGGTGAGGAGGGGGTGGTGCTGGGGGGGTGGTGAAGGAGGGGTTGGAGTGGGGAGGGGTGTGTGAGGTGGGTGCCCATCCTGTCAGAGGAGGAAGGGCACTTTTTATTTTTATTTGCTGTTGTCAAAAGTGGTTTCTCTCCTCCAGCTAACATCTGATTGTGTCTTGCTCCAGTGGGGGAGAATACAAAAACAACCCCCTCCTTCCTCCAATGAGGCGCCAGGGAAAGAGACAGAAAGAGGCACACTTTCTAGATGTCACTTTAAAAAAATCATTTGGGGAGCTTTTTTCCTTTTTCCCTAGGAAAAGCTCCACTGCATTTGTTTCTGAGTGGGAAAATGTCGGGATCTGGATTGTATCGGAACTGCTTATCCATTTGTAGACCTGAGTGTTTTCCCCTTTTTGGTTCTGTATGTGATTTGGATATTGACTTCAGTGTTGGAACAGACTTGATTGGGTTTTGCTTTCTGGGTTTAATTTTCCTTTTTTTTTTTTTTTTGTTTTGTCTGACTTGCATAGAAAATTTCAAAATTTGGGTTGATAGAGGCCTTTGGTTAGGTTTTGACTTGTATTACTGCTTTTTTTGTTTAATGTTTGTTTCATATATCAGCATATTAAAGTTAAAAGCTTAAAATGCTTTAAGTTAAATATCACTGGTATTGTTTCTCCCTATATACATTAGTGATATTTATTTTACATAAGATGAGAATATTATCTATTTCATAATTAATCTGAGTATTTTTATAATCTTTGTAACTTGTCTGAACAAGTAATCCCCATTGAAAACTTTTATGTTGTTCTGACTTTATGGAAGGCCAAACCTCTCCATCAATAGTTTGCTGGATTGGTACCACTTGCAGTTTTAACTGAATTATTTATTTACTGTTGTAAATTGAGATGAGTTTTTCATCTCTGGGGGGTACTGAACCAAATTGCTCACTATATGTGAAAGGATACAAATTCCTAAAATGTTTTCATGAGTCAAGGAAATCATGATGGTATAGTTAGTACATGCATTGTAGTGAGATATAAATTGAAAGATAAATCAGATTTAGGTTTATAGAGGAACAGTCTTGATAAAAATAACTATTTTTCATTTTTACATGGTATGTTCTCAGTGAATGGTTTTCAAATTCAGTACTGTATTTGATTTCAGAAATGCTTTCTGAAATGTTCAAAAACATTTCTTTCAAGTATGTTTCTGATGTAGGCCTTTTACTAGGGCTTACATTAGAAAGTGGTATTTTGTTTCATATGTACATTTCTTTATTCTTTCCTTAAAGATGGATGCACACATTCACACACGCACACACAATCTCTCTCTCTGTCTCTCACACAAGCACACACATACACACCCTTTTCTTATAACTGCATTGGTATCTCTGATCTCATAATTTATGTCAGCAAAAAATATTCTCCTGTAAAGTAGCAATTTTGTGATCAGACTGGCAATGTGAAAACAGCAATTTTATCAACTAGAAAGGATTGAAGAAAAATAAATCTAAGGATATTTGACACAAATATTAGACATGATAATACTTTTAATTTTTTAATTTTCTTGATGGTAAAGTGAAAACACAATATATTTACACTTTAGAGACAGGAAAGCATTGCATATGTAGAAGCTTGTTCTGTAAAATTTTAATTACCAACTGTGTGCAAAAGTAGACATTTACACAGGGGAAGGAAAAGCTGTGTAGCAATAAACAACATGGTCCTATTTCTCTCCTTTCTGTTGTGAATTTGAACAATTTCTTATCTTTCTCTGAGGTGTAATTGGTGCACTTTGGCAGAAATCTATGCCAAGTTCAAGTTTGTCTCCCAATAATAGTATTTCAGATCCACCTAGGATTTCTTGTCCTCACCTTAATACCTCAGCAACCTTAACATAAAAGACGGAAGTAGAATATAATGAAGAAATAACTTTTAAGTAAAGTGAATTGAGTAGGTTATTGGGGTGGTCGTTTCCCAGTAGGCAGCTGAGAGAAAATTTATAGCTTGATTATAATACTTTACTTACTTTCTGTTTTTATTTGAAAACATTTCTTATTCCACCACCCTCAGGGTAACCCTATATAGTTCAAAGATTCTAGACTGCCTCTAAGTTGAAAAATGACTTACCTTTAAAAAAGCTGTTTATTTTTTTATGGCTTGTTTATTACGTATTAAGATATATTTTAGAGTTGTAAGTTTCATGGAGGTGGTATCTTGGAGGTCAGTTTGTCCAGCTCTTCATTTTCCATATTGCGGGAGTTCAGAGAGTTGTAAAAGCTTACGCAGAGTTCTAAGGCCTTACGCAGAGTGGACAGCACATGGACCAGAGAACTCTGGTCTCTTGACATTCACTAAGCTACACGGTCTCATTTTCTTTTATCAGGAATAAAACTATTGTGCACATGACACTTAAGGCTTTTATATGGGGTCATATTCTAATAATATTAAAATAAATAGCTATAAAGCTGTAATTTCGTCCATTTACAATTCAGTAACTTGTTGATTTTTTTTAGGGGGGTACTGATTTCTCTCATTGTGGATTGTGACTGTTTTGAGAATTATTTCAGCTTTCCCTAATGGTTATTTTCCCCCCTGCACTTCTAGTTAATCAGTGAATATACTTCTTACTCCTGTATTAAGCTATATATATATATATATATATATATATATATGAAAAATGCATATTGTATTATAAATGCTTTTTTATGATTCTTGCTCTATGAACTACTTAAGTAAGACTAAAATTTTTTTTCTTGTTAGCATTTATATCCCCCACAGCACAGTTTTCAGTACACAATAGGCCCTAATGGTTGTTTGTCATATTTGATATTATAGTTAGACGTGTTTGAATTTCTTGACTCTTAGATGTAGAATTTCTTCATTTTCTTCCTTTTTCCTTTCTTTCCTGCTACAGTGTATTCACTACCATGATTTTTTTTCTTTATCTTTACTATGGTTCTCACTTTTTCTAGTGGCCAAATTAAATCCTGTTAACAAATAGTACTCATAAGAAGTAAAAACATATTCTGTACAGGATGTGATTTGACAAAAATGATTTATTTTAAATAAGGGATTAAAAAATTCCAATTAAGAGTGTACTAGCAAATATTCAGGATATACTTAAATTTCATTTCATTGAGTAACTGGCAGAATAGGTTATTGGAATGACTAGCCTGCATTTACCAGCTCTATAAAGCAACTGTAACATAGGTGACGTGTTTCCCTTTGTTTTTTTCGGTCCTTACCCAGACAATTACCAACTTTCCAGTTTTCTGTGGATATGAAGATTATTCCTAGTCATCAGTGGGACCCCAGGAAGTCAGCCAGAAAGCCTATGTGCAACTTATGAACCTTTGCAAACTTGTCTGTATTTTGAATGTATGTGCTAAACAGATTGTACTCACTCATTAAACGTTTATTGAGTATCTAATGTATGTCAGGCACCATGCTAGGCATCTGAGAAACAAGGATGGGTCCCTACAGTTTGTGGAAGGTATCTTAATTGTGTTACACAGGTGTATTGGTCATATCTTTATTTAATGTTTCTACCTAAATTAATTTTATGAACTAAATGGATAGTGCCAGGTAGAAAAATGGATGTTTAAAAAGGATATTTGCTGTATTTTATTAGAACAGACTAATATAAAGAAAAAAAATTGCACTTAATACTGTATTCTGGAGATTTCTATTCTGTATATAATTCAGTAATTTTAGACCATGAAAATAGTAGTGTATATGGCTATCACTTCTGATATTTTATTGCTATATACTTTTCTTTGAAGGTGACCAACACTGTTCATTAAAGTATGTATTTTTTACTAAATTATCACCCCTCCTAAAAACCCAACTCTGTAATCTTAAACTTTTTTTCTTTCTAAAGTAACTTTCTCTTTACTTCTCATATAAGAAGTTATCTTTCATGGTTCATTGGAAGACATTGTACATTATCGTTTTGAGCATTTAGTTATTTTCTACCATAGTTTAAACTGACAGTATGATTTAATTAAAATGGAATAATTAATTGGCTTCCCTCGTAGCTCAGATGATAAAGAATCTGCCTGCAATGTAGGAGACCAGGGTTCCATCCCTGGCTCTGGAAGATCCCCAGGAGAAGGGAATGGCAACCTACTCTAGTATTCTTGCTTGGAGAATTCTATAGACAGAGCAGCTACATACAGTCTATGGGGTCACAAAGAGTCGGACATGACTGAATAACTAACACACACATAGCGTTTAGGAGTTTTGGAATTTTTAATGTGTACTTCATGTATTTCTCCAGTATCCTCATAAGAAACTTCCCTGTTCTAGTTTTAAATCAGTTGCAGTTTTTAATCTTTATAAGTGACATCGTTTCTAGTACCTTAGTAAAATGAGTTCTTAGTTGAATGATTTCTTAGAAACAAAAAGTACTATCTTAGTTCTGTCACAGTTTTTAATATATAAATTTAAAAGCATGTTAGAGATTTCCTGAATTTCCTTTGCTCTTATATACCTTTTAGAATAATACTTTTTCACCGGTTAAAAAAAGGAGGGGATCCCCTGCTGGGTACAGTATTTTGTGAAGGTAAATAGATTTCTGATGGTCAGTCAATTCTGATCTCTTTCACATTCATTCTTAATTTTCTGTTTTAGTAATAATTATATTACCATTCATTTTAACTGACTAGCTCTGTGATAAATATTATCAATCTCAGTCAGTCCTTAAAGTGGTCCTATAAACATTGTAACACTGTCTCCATGTTATAAATGAGGAAACCTATTAGAATAAAACAAACAAAAAACCTATTGGCAGCAAAATATTCTATCATGGTAAATTCATGACACTTTCTAATTAAAGACAGTAAAGAATTTTTATCAGTCAGTAAGTACTCTGATAAACAGTAAAATTGTGGCTCCAGTAGCTTGTTGATAGGGTAATGGAAATTTTCTCAAAATTTATAAGGACAGAAAAATAAGCTAAAAAAATCTAGTTCTTTATAAGGAACGTAGATGCAGACCAGTGTACAACTTGGAAATAAAATATACATAAAGTCAGTCTTATCATCATACAGCAAAAATGACACTTAGACCTTCTAGATATTGAACTTCCTTTGTCTTGCATAGAATTAAATTTAGCATTTTGTTTCATGAAGTTTGGAGGTTTCAACAATTTGTGATCCAGTGAATATTTACTATAAAAAT
Source organism: Bos javanicus (assembly GCF_032452875.1). Classification (NCBI taxonomy): domain Eukaryota; kingdom Metazoa; phylum Chordata; class Mammalia; order Artiodactyla; family Bovidae; genus Bos; species Bos javanicus. The sequence goes on along the minus strand of NC_083869.1, from coordinate 48,203,758 downwards.
TTTTGTATAACTGTTGATAATGGAAAACCTATAAACAAAACAGTTTATTATATTGCCTAATGTTTTGGTATGTATATATGCGTACTTTCTGTACCCTCTATCTTATAATATTTTTCATAATTACTACATGATGAATATAGGATGAAGTTTAACATACTCTTTTTAGTATTGCTTAAAGTCAAATATTTTTGGTATAAGAATGTACAACTTGTATTCTCTAGATGCCGAAATTATTATGTAGTTGTTCTTTAAAGCAGCTACTGAATTAAAATCCAGCTAGCAAAGTTGACTTTTACATCCTTTACTTTTAGGAGAAAAAAATAATTTAAAAAAATTCTATTTTATTAATCAAGTAACTTTCATATCCATCCTAAGGAATGCAGTTCATTCCGTATGCTTCAGTTCAGTTCAGTTCAGTCGCTCAGTCTTGTCCGACTCTTTGCAACCCCATGAACTGCAGCATGCCAGGCCTCCCTGTCCATCACCAACTCCCGGAATTCACTCAGACTCATGTCCATCAAGTCAGTGATGCCATCCAGCCATCTCATCCTCTGTCATCCCCTTTTCCTCCTACCCCCAATCCCTCCCAGCATCAGAGACTTTTCCAGTGAGTCAACTCTTTGCATGAGGTGGCCAGAGTACTGGAGTTTCAGCTTCAGCATCATTCCGTCCAAAGAAATCCCAGGGCTGATCTCCTTATTGACTCTATTATCCTATAAATATTATACCAATGCATATGACCAGTAGAGTTTGGAAATATTTTTAAATGCTATATAACTATTCTATGTTATCTGTTATTCTTCAGAAAAGAAGCTTTATAATAAATATGATTTATTGCTTTTAAACTAATCTAAATAATATGTGGGAGTGAAAAAAATCTATGGTCCTAAATAATCTCCTTTAGATAACCTAAAGGTAATTCAGTTGTGAGTAGAGATTCTAACTCTTTAGCATTTTGCTTTGAGGTATTTCTATATCATGTAAGATTTTAGAGGTTGGAATGACTCAGTATAACTCTTCAGACAGACAAAGGGTGAACTAGGCTTAACGTATATTAAGGTTTATCTTCTAATGCAGCTGGACAGAAAAGAAAATCACTAATGATACCATACATGGGGGAAAGCATACAGTTCAGAGTTGGTTAAAATTCTGATTTGAGTCCTTACTTGGCTTGACCTTGGTAACCTTTTCTTAAGAGAACTTATAATTCTGTGATTTTTCCTTGTATGCAAAGCTGTTGTTTTCTACGCCTTGATTCCAGAAGTATCTACTACTCTGTTGACTGCTAATTAACATAATCCATACATTCTTAATATCTTCTAGTATCTAAAAATAATAACCTAGGTTCACTGGTGTTGGAGGAGGGCAGTATTCCACATTCAACAAAATGTGTTGATTTTTCCATAGCTTCTTTACTGATCTAAAAAGTACACTTATCTAAAAAGTGTATGTTATGTAAAATAGAAAAGATTTTTATTAATTTGGGTATTTATCATACCAGTGGTATTTGTAGCTGGTAAGAGCTTTCTGATATACAGTGAACTGAACACTGTAGTGAATATTCAGTGAACTGAGTGAACATTCAAACTTCAATTAATGATAAAGTTGTCATTACTGAATATTAAGTAACATCAAAATATTTAGGAGAAATCAAATACATGTTCCAGTAATGACAGAAATTTAGAATTTGTTTTTTAGCATTATTCCAAAGTCATTTTCCTTCTTCTACATTCGTCACACTGGAGTTTGTGCTGAAGGATTTCTTGGCCATTTTGGAGACTGTAATCTAGTTAAAAGGTTTGTTTATGCTTCCCATCTCTGTTCTGCTGATGGTATTAGAATGCAGGCCAGAGCCAGACATCTAACTGTTTATAACATTCAAACTTCAATTAAAGCTACAGTGTTCAGTTCACTGTATATCAGAAAGCTCTTACCAGCTACAAATACCACCAGTAATTATGGCAATGGTTTTGTGTGGCCATAGGCTTTCCTAAATCATGCCAATCCTTATGAATTGCTTTTTTATTTAGCAAGTATTAACTTTTAATTATTTTATAGAAGTGTAAAAATGAGCTGTATTTTCTTCTACAAGTACTATAGCATTTCCTTTTAACAATCTTTTTTGATAATAAAACCTAACAGCTTATATTTTTGAACATCTTATTTAAATGATCCAGATTAGCTTTTTTTAAGATTAGTAAATTTTTAGTAGGTGTTCATTTTGATATCCACTTGATTTGACTCCTATTTCTAGTTTGAAGAATATCGTATTATTTGGTCTGTTAAAAAACAAAACTATCAGTCACATTACTACAGTTTTCTTGTATGTATGAGAGGAGACTAGATCCACATAATACAGATTTTAATCTCATATTGCTTTTCTGGTCTGCTGCTCTTACCGTTTGTGGTTTCTGTGTTTTCAGTATGATGATAAACTGTTTTAAAGTTTTCTTTAAGCTGGTAAGAATTCTCTGAAAACAGTTTTCAGCAGCTTCTCTGTTTTTTGTACAATTGAATCAGAAAATGAATTGTGTATGTGTCTAGTTTTTCTAATTAGCAGGCAGATTTGCTATATTATTTTGCTTTTGTTTTTTATAAAGGTAAATTTTAGTTTTTATTAATTTTAAACCTTGATTTACTAAATGTATATATTCTTTATGTATATACATATATTTTTATTAAAATATAAATTTATAGATTTAAATATTTGGGGAATGATGAAAAATGATATTAAACTGAATGAAATTTGCTATAACACTCTTAAAATAACCAACATTACAATGGAGAAAGTTGCATTACTCATTTTCCTTGGCACTGAAACTAATAATCCATTCATTTTGGAATATTATAGGGTAGGAAGTTAGGAAATACTACCTATGATGTCTAAAGATAAGCACTCACAATAGTCACGCAAAATTTGACTTGTGGGCTAAAAACCTGGAAAGATCCCTAAAGCTAAATTGAAACCAGATCACAGAATAATGTGCATAGTATGATTCCATTTATGTTAAAGAAAGACTAACATGTATACGACATATAAAACTATATTTGTACACGTGTAACACAATTTTGTTTATATGCATATATTTTTATAAAAAGAAAAGTTGTATAAAATATATGCCTTATAGTTATGTAAATACATTAAGAAATGTTTTAAAAAATATGTACCAAATTGATTCCTTAGTTTATAGAAAGTATGTATGTGGATGCTGGAAGGTTGAAGAATTCTTAACTGTTTTGAATACTTTAGTATTCTCTCTCTTTAATCGCTAAGTTGTGTCTGACTCTTGGATTTGTTTTTAAGAATCAGCTCATATGCATGTACTGATTTTATAATGGAATTTAATTTTTTTATTATTTTTTTGCTAATTTTATAATTTTATATATTAAAGGATAGAGAAAAAGAATGACCCACGAAAATTGCAGTCCTAGCCCCTAATCAACTGTCCCTGACTACCTTGAAGAGAATTGAGTATTAGCTAACAATCATCATAGCTTGATAAAGAATTAGGTCTGTAGACTGATCTAATCTTGCCTAACAGGATGAAAAGCCTAGTCAGTTGAGGCAGGAGCAGTGGATGTAATCTATACTGGTTTTTTGTTTTGCTTCTTATTGCAAAATGCATTTCTCACTGTCCTGGGAAAATATAAACTGGAGAACCAGTGAAGACTGTCAGTCTTAAAAGTGGTAGACAGTAAGGTTTCTGGTCTCAGATAAGATAAAATGTATGGATCTAAGATGGACTTTTGTTATTTTAATCAGTAACCCAAATTATTGTATGTTCATTCAAAATACAGATGGCATAGTCACTTAACATTTTTATGATGTTTTCTGTATTTGCCAACTGGTTTGAATAGAAGACAAAAATAAAACAGAAGTTTTTAAGATTAAGTCTTTTTTTTGTTGTTGTTTTTTAGTGACTGAAACTTATACTTGAAAAACACTTAAGGAGCCTTTGTAAAATGACACCAAACTGAGTATGTAAATACTCAGAGTAAAGAAGGAATTAGAATTCTGTAAAGTAAGTCACAGTGGACTTCTTGGGAGGACATTGAGTTAATCAGAGTTTAGGTAGAGGAGAGATCCTCAGAAGAGAGTAAAAGACAAAGTTTCCAATGGAATAAGGAGATAGGGAAGCTCATTTTTACTAGTTTGAAAGCTTGGATTGAATTTCAGAATAACCTGGTAAATTAGGATAGTGATTAGAAATAATACACTTTGCATTTATGTTTTAAAAACTTATTTCCCAGAATGCAAGTCAGAAAAGAAATAGGGAAAAAAATAACTTGCTTAAAAAAATCAGACAGTGAAAATAGTTCTTTGCAACTGTGACTGGTAATTATGTCAGAGTCTGAAGCAAGTGTATGAGTTGGAAATTTAACACTATAGTTAAAATAGGAAAATTTTATCCAAGGATACTGAGGTTCTTTTTCCCTTCATAATTAAAATTCATACTTAGGTTGGTTCCTAGGATCAGCAATATACAATTAAAATTATAAATTTTGTATATAAATTCTAAAAAATAGCAAAAAGATATAGTTTATGTTTTCTCCAGTCACTTTAAAAGATTTATTTAAATTTATTTCCAGCTGGCCTCATCATATAACTTACCATCCCACCTACTCCCTACCATTTACTGAACTTTTTTTTTTCCTGAAGAATAGCAATTTTAACAAGTTCTGTCAAATATGACTCTGTGTTTTGTTCCATCCAAAAAGTCGTAATTATTTTTCCTCCAAGACTATGTAGAGGTCATTGACTTGGTGTTTATCTTTTTTTTTAATCAGCAGCTGGCTAATGTCTTTCCTCAACAAATGTGGGTTCACACCTATTATGTGCTTACTGGAATAGTAAGGGAAAAGAGACATGGGTCTTGCTCTTTTGAACTTAAGTCCTAGAAATGAAGGATATTGATCAGATAATTGTATAAATTAATGTAAAATTGAAACTATTTCATTTGCTGTATAGAGGTACATGGTATTTAATATAAGGGCTTTTAGAAGGATAATTTAATCAATAAGTAAGACCAAGGGAAGCTTTTATTTTGCTTAAGAAAGTGTTTAGTTAGTTGAAATATTGATGAATTTGAGTCACCTTGATCAAGAGGGAGAAAAATGTTTTGTGGAAGGAACAGTTTGTTCAAAAATTCCTGATGGTGGAGAGCATAATACATAACCTTAAATGAAGGTCAGAGTGACAGAAGCTAAGAACTAGAGAGTACATGGTGAGAAGTAATGCTGAGGAGTTATGTAGGAGCCAAATTACAGGACGTTGTAGGCAAAGATTTTATTTCTTTTTTTTTAAAATTATTTATTTATTTGTCCACTCTGGGTCTTAGTTGCAGCATGCGAGATCTTCAATCTTCATTGCGGCATGTGGGATCTAATTCCCTGATCAAGGATTGAACTTGGGCCCCCTGCACTGGGAGTGTAGAGTCTTAGCCACTGGACCACCAGGGAAGTCCCCAAGATTGTCTTATATGTAGAGTTACTATATAAACTTAAACTAATATACTCAACAAAAAAACTTATTACCACAGATGACCCTTAAACAGTTCTGAGATAGGGATGCCAACCCTCCAAGCAGTCAGAAACCTGAATATAATTTATAGTTGGTCATTTTATTCGTGGTTCTTCTGTATTGGAGGATTCAACCAATTGCAGATCTTGCAGTACTGTAGTATTTACTGTTGAAGAAAATCCCTGTATAAGTGGACCCATTTGGTTGAAAGTCCTCTTGTTCCTGTCAGCTCTATTTGTAAAAGGGTTGTTGTTGTTACAGTTCATTTTTATTTCATTTTAAAACTCATACTTTCTCCCATAGAGTCATTGTTGTAGTGATTAAGTCTCCTAAAATCCCTTTATTTTAGGAGAGTTAACAATTAAAAGTAGTGAATATAACATTGTGCCCTAAACGTACCTAGATGGAACTTAGAAAAGAAAAGCAAAATGGGGATTAAAATTGTTGTCTCTACGTGCTTAAGAGAATCTTCTCGGTATGATTAAGTTTGAATAATTAAGAAAAAGAATAAGTCTGTAAGTTTACCAGGCCAGTGTAAGAAAACATAACGTATGATGTCATATTCAACTGGACAACTTGAGAAGACCCACAATTGGCACCCACAATTGGATGTAGAACAGTATGATGTCAGGAGCATACCAAGAAAGAGAAAGTAGAAGACATCACATTCACAAATTGAATGTGCCAAATCTTGACATATTTTTGTTAACATTCTAGGAACACAATTTTTTTAAAAGCAGAATTTTGGAAATTCCCTGGCAGTCTAGAGATTAGAGGGCTGCACTTCCACTCTAGAGGGGACAGGTTCAGTCCTTGGTGTTAGTAAACTAAGATCCCATACACCCAGTAGTGTGGCCAAAAAAAGTAGTATTGCAAAATGATAACAATACTATGCCTACTATATATATATATATATTTTTTTTTTTTTAATGAGTAATTCAGCAGTCAGAAGTAGTTACAAATTTCTAAGTTAACTATTTCAGGCCCTTGAAAATGTGTATGTCTCTTGAAGTCCTTTTAAAGACAAAATTGAAGAAATTTACTTTTTAATTCTTATTTTCCATTTAACTTAGAACATTGTCAATAAGATATTTTCATTTCTTGTTGAAGTTTAAATTTTAAGCTTGTTTGAACACCAGTTTCTGTCCATATTAATAAACAATAACTAAAGCTTCAAGAAATGCCCCAAGTATTAAGAACATTATAAAAAGATTGATAAATTACTTGAATTTTCCTAAGACCAAAATATCACAAACATATTACATTGTAAGGAAAAGGTAAAATACATGCAGGCATTTGCTGAATGGACAGGGGGCCATCACGTTTTTCTTGGCTGATGAATTCTGCCAATGTGTCTTTTGTCAGGTGAGCTTTTTTAAAAATTTAATTAAATTAATTTATTTTTGGCTGTGCTGGATCTTTGTTGCCACGGGGCTTTATCTAGGGGCCGCTCATCGCAGTGTATGGACTTCTCATTGTGGTGGCTTCTCTTGTGGAGCACAGGCTCTAGGGCACATGGGCTTGATAGTTGCGGCATACAGCTTTAGTCACCCCATGGCATGTGGAACCTTCCCAAACCAGGGATCGAACCTGTGTCCCCTGCATTGGCAGGTGGATTCTCAACCACTGAACCACCAGGGAAGCCCCAATCAGGTAATCTTAAAGTTACCTTTCTGGCATTCTCAGGTATGATTTTTAAAACAGATAAACATGTAAAATTCAGAACTATATAACTGATTTTACTGTTTATTTACTTATGTATTTGCTTTTTTACTTACGTAAAACATTCTAAATGAGACAGTATCACTAGTATTGATTTATTTTACTACAGTGTCTAGTAAATTACTGATGATTCATAGGCCTTAAGTATTTGGAAAGCTTACTAGTGTTTGAAAAGACAGTTTACTAAATTTATCTGATAACTCTTAAGGGGTCATCAACAAAACCAGAGAATGACTTGGGAATTATTTTGAGTTTTATGTGTTTCCTCTGTTTTATTAATACAACTTTCTACTTATTTTTCTGTCAAAGTCTATTCCAAAGATCCCTAGTTCTGTGATAATAGGTTTGATTCCCCCCCTGCCCCAAGTAAGATTTCTTCATCAAAATTTTAATAATGTGATTACAGAAGGTTTTGTTTTGTTTTTTACTGCAGTGATAATCACTAACATTTACTGAGTGGTTATTTTGTGTCACTCACCATTGTAAAAACATTCCAAGGAACACGCTTCAGGAACTTTCCTCATATTTCTTCACAGCTTGTATGTACCTATCCTGGAACTTCTGATAAGAGTGTAAAAGTGAGACAAATAACCATTTTCTGTTGTTATTAATAGAAATCCTACAACTTTGGGAATGAACAATTATGAAATTTGTCCTTCATATAAATGCTGAACTTAATAGTCGTTTCTATATTCTTCTAACCACAGTATTCATAGGTGATCAGTGTTAACCTTTATACTCTTTATAAATAGGAAACAACCTTTAGAACTTCAGAAACATGCCTGGGTTTGAACACAGGTTCCATATACTGACTTCTGTAGTAGTCAACTGTGAACTGTTAAGAGTTCCAAACTTTAGTTTGTCTGTAAAGTTAGTATAGTGATGGAGTTTCTCACAGAGTTGTGACTGTTAAATGATAGAGTACCAAGTGCATATAAAATCCTAGCATGTTGTGAACATTCGCTAAAATGTGGTTTCCTTTCCTTTTCCTTCTCTGCTTCTTCTATTAATAGCAATCATGTTTTAAAATCTTTCTGAAATTATATATGCATTAAATTTTTAAATTGGCTCCTAAAACTGTTTTAAGACTTTTCTGTAATTTTGTAGATGAATGATTGTTTTACTTCATCTTTTTGCTTTTCTGTATTTTGTTAATAAAATGGGCATTTGTAAATGTTATTATACCTCAGTTAATAGAGGTAATAAATGAGCACATTTTGTTTATGTAGATACTCTACTGATAGCTCACAACTGTGGCTTTTGGTAATTCTTATTAAGTGAAATAATATTGAATAAATTTCCTTTTTTTATTTGTTGATCTTAATTGCAGTTGTAAATAGACAATGTTACAATTGCACAGTAAAACAACACTGTTGCCAAAAAATTAAGAGCCACTTCTCTAGACCACCCTAAGTGGGCACAATTATTATACATATTTTACTGATGAGGAAATGGAGGCACAGAATGCTACATAATCAAGTGGTAGAGTAGAGATTTGAATATATGTATATATTAATATATTTCACCTTTAAAAATGCCTCAGATATATTGAGTGCTATATTAGTTTTAGGTGTTAATAGTGATTATATGTATTATCTGTATCTAAAATTTTGACTAATATGATAAGGGTCTAATTTGATAATTTCTCATTTGGCAGTATAAGACAAATTGAGTGTAATCTACAGTTACTTGAAAAATATATCAGACTTTTATGTAGCATTTTATATTTGCCAAATTCTTTACATTATTTTTACTTCTTAATCTATTTTTGAGAGAGAGTGGGGGGGGGTGGGTTGGAAATCCTGGTCATATCCCATAAAGAAAAAGACATAAAGTTCAGGACCTTCTAAAAGCATGATAGTTTTTAAAGTCAGTAGGAAGACTGACATTAGAATCAGAATAATCCATGTGCCAGTTTGTTGAGCCACACATCTCTACTGCTTATTACATATTGAAACAACAAACTTACTAGTTGGCAAACGAAACTTTAAAGATATATTATTCTGTTCTTCAAAACTTTCATTGGCTTGTGTCTCCTTTAATATCGTCTTGCCTAAGGTGACTCAGATGATAAAGAAGCTGCCTACAGTGCAGGAGACCCTGGTTCAATCACTGTGTCAGGAAGATCCCTTGGAGAAGGGAATGGCTACCCACTCTAGTATTCTTGCCTGAAGAATTCCATGGACAGAGGAGCCTGGAAGGCTACAGTCCCTGGAGTCAAAAAGAGTCGGACATGACTGAGTAACTAGAACTTAACTTACTTAAGGTTGATTCACTGGAAAGATAGTATGAAAAATTTTGTCTTAAGTAGGATTAGACTAATTAAAGCTAAGAGGTGGCCTACTATCCCTTAGAACATTTAAGGGTTGAGTATCTTTTTTTAAGTTATCAACTGACTTCCTCCTACCTCCTCCCCCGAACTTTGATAAGCTAGACAGAAACCTTCTCTCCTGTTTCTCATAGTACCTTTAAATAGATAGTGCTATCACTTCAATGTGCTTTTCTGAGCCACCCAAGACATTTAACCATCATTCCTAGTATTTTGTTTCTGTGAAAAGTGATTCTAAGTTTCAAAGAATAAATTATTGTACAATGAAGTTTTGAAAAGCAGCAGGATTGTAAGAACTTTCTGTTTTTTAGAAAGACATATTAGAGAAACATTTAAAATAGCATAGATGTTTTTTCTCATTTAAAATATTGCATAATGTCTATAAGTAATCATTTTAAGCAAATGATAAACAGTTTGGTTGCAATCTAGAAAATAATAAATGGTGATGACCAGAAAATTCAAAACCATCTCTTTAAGAGAGAATTATAAATGGTTGGTTAGAGAAATAATAGCAGAATGTCTAATAGTTGCTTAGGAAGTATTTTATGTAAAATAATTTATTAGTAATTTTCTCTTTAAAAGTAACAAAACTTAAAATCTAACAATTTGCAAGCCTTTGTGGGGACTTTCACATAAATGCCACTTTTATTTCAGAAAACTAAACAAAGATAACTCTATATATGTTTAAAATAGCAATATATTGATTCAAAGATACAATGTCTTTACTATTTTCCACGTGAAATAATGTCTAAATTTTAAACAAGTTCTGCAAAATGTTTTCTCTCTCCCTTTTTGGTGTTTTCATATATTCATTCTTCCAATTATTAAGGGCATAGACTCAGGGAACCTAATCATCTAATAAACTAGTTTGAAAACTCAAATTATTTTGTAAATCCTGATGTGATTAAACTACTTTTAAGTTTCTACTAAAAATATAGTTGTGTTTAAAATAATCTTTTTAAAAGTTATGGCTTGTGAAAAGGATTATTCTCTTTAAATAAGAATGTTATTGATATATTTAGAATATTATTAAGGCTATATCTGCTACCAAGGGATGTCAAATCCTAACTCAGGAATATAGTAATATTTTCATATGCAGGAATTTTTCTCTAAGAGATGAAAGATGTACGTTATTGCCTATGTATTCATATTACATATTCAGTTAGGTAAAGAGAGGTCTAGGCCTCAGGAACCAATCTCAGGTTTTTTGTCGTGATATAAAAAAGCATAAATATTCATTCAGTTGTATGTTCTACATATCTTAACTGCTTGCCATAAGCCAGATATTCAGCAATAGGTAAGACATGTGGGGACCATGGAGCTTACGAGTGATCAACTCTAGAAAGAACAGTTCTCTCAGGTACTTAGAGAATGGAGATATAAGTTGAGTTGTAAAAGACAGACCTTGTAGGTGATAATAATAAATGCATGTAATTTTCAACCTGTCAATTTTATTAAGAAATAGAGACCCAGAAAAGGTAAACGATTTATCCCAGATCATATGGCAAGTGGTATATTTAGGACCAAGGTCCCCTTCTTCCCCCTTATATTTGGCACTTGGATTAAAGCAAGAAGCTAAAAAAGAAGATAAGATGCCTTGAAATTTTGACCACCCACTTTAGATTTGAATATAGTTGATATAATATGATGAGTTGTACTTTTTAAACTCATTTCTGTATGCTTGTTTTTATGTTATTTAAATTTTTTAAAATTTCTTTTTGTTTTCCTTAACATTGACTGAATGATCTTTCAGTTCTGCTAAATCCATGTATGTACAAAATTTTCAAAAAGGGATCCTGTGCCCCTGGAAGACACTTAAATGTTGGTCCTGTGGTTCCTGAAGTCCTATGTACTAGAACTTTTCGGGGTATTTTCTTTTTCTCAGTGAATAAAATTGTTTCCTTTAATTATCTTCAATTTACTTGTTTCTGGGGGGGAAAAAAAGTAAGAGAAAAGCAAAGGGATGGTGCAAGATAAAAAGCACAAGTTTTTGCGGGGTGGTTTTATGGCACCCCACTCCAGTACTCTTGCCTGGAAAATCCCATGGATGGAGGAGCCTGGTAGGCTGCAGTCCATGGGGTTGCTAAGAGTTGGACACGACTGAGCGACTTCACTTTCACTTTTCACTTTCATGCATTGGAGAAGGAAATGGCAATCCACTCCAGTGTTCTTGCCTGGAGAATCCCAGGGACAGGGGAGCCTGGTGGGCTGCCGTCTGTGGGGTCACACAGAGTCGGACACGACTGAAGTGACTTAGCAGCAGCAGTAGCAGTTTGATCTAACACTGGTTTGAATACCCGTTACTGTAGACTAATTCTGGTTATGGCTGATAAAAAACCTCTTTGTAATAAATTATTAAAGGGTATTCCAATAATTTACAGGGTTTTGACTAAATGATATAAGGATTGGAAAAAAGTTAGATTTCATCTTTGTTTCCTTGTAATTTTTGTGTTTCATTTTCAGTGTTAGCTATTTAATTCCTTTAGGTTAACAAAGATTTGAATTTTTTTTTTTTTTAAAGGATATTACTTTGACTTAGGGACAGCAAAGCACAATTGTAGGATCACAGTTTGAGAAATAAATAAACTGAAAGTTGAGTCTGCAAAGCTAGATGTAGTAACAACAAGAAACATCCCACCTACAATGCATATGGCAAAGGAGAAATATGGTGCAACAGACTACAGACAAAAATAATAACTGGAAGTTAAAAATGCATATTCTGCTTTACAACCTTAGATCTGTCATCTCAGAACTAATAGTACTGTATCTCTTTCTCAGATATAATATGATGATATAGACATATTTAAATTTATAAGAAAATTTTTTTTTCTAAAAGTATCTTACTTTATACATCATTTATAGTTACAGTGTAATGTCTCCTGTAAAACGTCACTGTTTTTCTGGTACATATTTGTGGTTTTGTCTCTCAGGGACACATACTATTTTCACTATATTGTTGTGCCAGATTTTTAAAATTTTTTTACATGAAAAATTGAACATAGAAAGGCTGGAAAGTAAATGGTGAAAAAGTTCCACTAAATAATTCCTTTAAATAGAAAGCTCTTCTGATGTACTTAAGGGTTTTAAGAATTATTTCCTACCCTTGGCTGAAAAGAAACACAAGAAATGCAGTGCTGAAAGGTCAGAAGTCACTGCTCCTTGAATAGTAATGAGAAATGAGGATAAAGCATTTCAGAAAGTTTAATCATAAACTAATGAAAAAGTGCTCCATTTGCATCTAACTTCCAAATATGTTCATTTCATCAAGTAAGTTACTACTGTATGTTATTTTATTAACTTTGAAATTAATTTGTAGATTCTATCCAGAAAGAGTATACAGGTAATTCAGTAGTCTATAAGGGGCTGTTGTCTGGTTTGATATTTAATCAGAGCAACCTGCTAGCTAATACATTCTTTAATTTTTCTAAATTATATGTAAGTTCATGTCCATTTAAGTCTCAGCATGTAGTACATCTAGAGGTAAGTATCTAGCCCTGTGATTCTCTGTTTCTACAGTTCTGTCTTCTGATTAAATAAAACTAACAGTTAATTTGATGTATAGTTTAGTGAAAGTCACTTAGTCATGTCCGACTCTTTGCAACCTTAGGGACTACACAGTCCATGGAATTCTCCAGGCCAGAATACTGGAGTGGGTAGACTTTCCCTTCTCCAGAGGATCTTCCCAACCCAGGGACTGAACCCAGGTCTCCCACATTGCAGACAGATTCTTTACCAGCTAAGCCACCAGAGAAACCCATTTGATGGATATTTAATGGTATTCATAATCATTGTTGAAATTCATGATAATTAGGAAAGTATGATAATTACTGTTAGTGGTAGTAAAAACAGTAATAGGTTTTTTAAAAGTTTGTTCTATTTTATTTGTCCAAACAATACTGTAAGTTTTCATAAGACATACAGTTTAATCTTTACCGTATATAATTCATTAGTTTATTTACTTACCCCATCCTTAACAATTTGGCATGTTAAAGCAATGCTTTTATATACTCTTTCTTCTAGTTCTAAGATAGTTCTGCTGGATGCACATTAAAATCATTCAGGGCCAACCTCTTACATTTAAATAAGAGTCTCTGAAAGTGGAGGACCCTTGTATTGTTATTTATAAAAGTTCCTCAGATGATGCTAAAGTGCAGCAGGTATTAATAATTATTGTTCTTAGTAAGGGTTAAGATCCACTATCTTCAAATTCTCATGCCTTGCTTTTGAGAGATCTTTAAACATCAGACTCACAGGGTGCTTGAGTGCTGATGAAACTGCAGTAACTGAACTCTGTAACTTGTTTTGGAAGAAACCTAAGTGATGAATTCCTGTGAGGATGGCTTCTGGATCCTCAACTTGAGACTAGAACTCTGAGACAAGAGCTAGATAACTGAGAACAATCATCCTAACTCAACCCAATTAAATGTATCTTTAGCCAGTATTTTACTCTGGGAGTGATATGGATAAAAAAGCTCTGCCACCTAAAGCAGATTGCTCCCTTCCTGGTTTGCTGTCTAACTTTCATTGCAAACAGATAAAGAGGACCTGTTGTTGTTGTTCAGTTGCTAAGTCATGTCCAATTCTGCAACCCCATGGCCTGCAGAATGCCAGGCTCCTATGTCCTCCACTGTCTCATGGAGTTTGCTCAAATTCATGTCCATTGAGTCGGTGATGCTACCTAACCATCTCGTCCTCTGCTGCTGCCTCCTCCTCCTGCCTTCAGTCTTTCCCAGCAGCAGGGTCTTTTTGGGCTCTTTGCGTCAGGTGGGCAAAGTATTAGAGCTTGAGCTTCAGCATCAGTCCTTCCAATGAATATTCAGGGTTGATTTCCTTTAGGATTGACTGTTTTGATCTCCTTGCAGCCCAGGGGACTCTCAAGAGTCTTCTCAAACACCACAAATCAAAAGCATCAATTCTTCGACGCTCAGCCTTCTTTATGGTCCAAGTCTCACATTCATACGTGGCTACTGGAAAAACCATAGCTTTGACTATACGACCTTTGTCAGCAAAGTGATGTCTCTTTTTTTAAATTAATTGTCTAGTTTGTCATAGCTTTCCTTCCAAGGAGCAAGCATCTCTGAATGTCATGGCTGCAGTTACTGTCCACAGTGATTTCGGAGCCCAAGAAAATAAAATCTGTCACTGCTTCCACTTTTCCCTCACCTATTTGCCTTGAAGTAGTGCAACTGGATGCCACGAGGTTAATTTTTTTAATGTTGAGTCTTTTTTTTTTTTTTTGGGTAAACTGTCATTTTATTATTATTTTTTTTTAATTTTATTTTATTTTTAAACTTTACATAATTGTAATAGTTTTGTCAAATATCAAAATGAATCCGCCACAGGCATAATGTTGAGTCTTAATCCCACCTTACCACTCCTGTTTCACCCTCATCAAGAGACTCTTTAGTTCCTCTTCACTTGCTGTCATTAGTATTGTGTCATCTGAGGTTGTTGGTATTTCTCCCAGCAATCTTGATTCCAACTTGTGATTCATCCAGCCTAGCATTTCACATGATGTAGTCTGCATGTAAGTTAAATAAGCTGGCTCATACTATAGTATGACAGTAAAATGGCTGTAGTATGACTGTGATATGACTACGTGTATACTACAGTTATAGTATGTACAGTATTTAGAATATATGTACAGTATTTAGCTACTAGACCTCAGATGAGCAGTTTAGTTGCAAATAAGTGATTAGTATATAGTATTCTTGCTTTAACTGTTTGTTTTATAAAAAATATATATAGATAGTAAGCATTATCATAAGACCTATTAAGTGGATGATATCAGGGTTCAGAAAAACATGCTTTTTTTTTTCCTTTTCTACATTATAGTCATTAGATAAACCAGATATTATAGAATGTTTCCATCCTAATCCATAAGTCTCTTTAGTTTTGTCTTCATTTTAAGCCTGTTGCTTCTTCTTTAGCTCATTCCTTGGCTCAGTAATGATAGTAAGTAGTCTCTTTAGTTAATTCATCTACCTCTAGCTTTCTATGCACTAGTCCATATTCTGTCTTTTACTAAAATTAGTTCCAAAGATAAATCTGCTTATGTTACTACCCTGATTAAAAACCTGAAGTGATGCCCTTTAATTTTGTCTTATATACAACCTGATTTTCAGTCTGACACAAAAGCTCCTCTATCATCACTGTTTTCCTTCAGCTTAGATCTCCAGTCTTCTCTCCCATTACGTCTCCTCCTATATCTTTTCTTGCAGCTAACTCATCTGATTCCTCTTGAACCTTACATTGTACTTCTTCAGGTATCCTTACCTTTACACAGGTTCTGTCTTCTGTATAACGCCTCTTGCCTTGCCTGCTCCCGTTCCCAATAACCCAAAAGGACATAGTTTTACTTCAGGTCCTAACTCGGATGTCACTTCCTGTCGTATCATCCTAACCCTCCTCAAGCAGAATAAATTTACTCCCTCTTAGTTAATGGCATGCACATTTATCTTTTATCATCATATAAGGTAATTATCTCTACTTTTAGTGTCTGTCTACCCCTGAGATTATGAAGTGCTTGCTTTGTTTTTATTTGTACATTCAAATCAAGCCCAAGTCATAATAGGTACATGTCCTGGGTATATTGTAATCATTAAGAACATAGGCTTTGCAGAGAGTCATACAGACCTGGATTGGAATGAGGGTTCTGCAACCAAAAAGAGTACATTTTGTATGAAGAAAAGGAAAATTTTTAAAGGGAAGGAACTTGGGCAATGGCCAGTCTGGATATTTTTTTCCTTCCTGCTTGGCTAGGGTTAGAGGCAGGTAATAACCTCAAAACCTGCAGAAGGCCCAGCTGAGAGGCAGAAATTCAACTAGCCAATATTTTTACTAAACAGTTTGATGTATGCTTGGCTTTTTGCTACCCAGGCACTAAGGGTATGAAGATGAGTAAGAAAAGGGCTCTGCTTTTGAAAAAGTTCAGAGTGAATAGGGAAAATAGACATGTAAATAAGTAAATATAATGTCATCTACAAATTTACATTAATAAAGTAATTATGAAGTACAGAAACACCTTATGAGAATAATTCCTTTGGCAGAAAACCTCAAGTCCATAAGTGATGCCCTAGCAAAGTTGTAAAGTATAAATTGGAATTCTATAGATGGGTAATATGGTAAGGGCTTGGTAGACTGAGAACAGCACATAGTAAGGCATGAGGTACAGAAGCAGCAAAAGTAGAGAAACCATTGTAAGGTTTTATGTGGTTATCTTAGAAAACCTTACAAAGCAGCATCTACTAAGATACCATAGATAAGGCCCAATGTAAATGTTTAAATATGCTTTCTTGAAACAATCCTCATATCAACTTACTTGTTACATTTTCCCCCTTGAAGTATAGAGTAGATAGCATGGATTTTAGAGATCAGAATTTGAGTTCAAATCCTCAAATACTTAGTTTTTCTAGGTATCATTTTACCCATTTATAAAAAGGAGTTATTAACTCTACCTAAACTGCAGGGATTTTAGGAAGATTCAGAGGGAGTGCATGCAAAGTTGTTGGCACAGTGCTTGGTCCATAAGAAGGTCTTAGCAGGACTCCATAAAAGTTAACTGAGTTGTGGCTGCTGCTAGGCCTTTTTTAAAAACTTATGGAAGAAGTGATCTATTGAGTGCTTGGTATTTATTAGCTGCTGGAATTACAAAGATGAGTAAGGTGCAACTTCTGGCCTTGATGAATTTATAATTAAGTTAGTACATTATGTTGTTGTTGTTTTAGCCGCTAAGTCTTTTCCAACTCTTTTGCAACTCCATGGGACTGTAGCCCGCCAGACTCCTCTGTCCATGGGATTTCCAGGCAGGAATACTGGAGTTGCAGTTTTCTTCTCCAGGGGATCCTCCTGACCTAGGAATTGAACTTGTGTCTCCTGCATTGGCAGGCAGATTCTTTACGTAAGCTACCAATGCTATATATTTTTTAAAACTTTTTACATTATGTTGAAGTTTAGCCACTTAACAACATTGTGATTGTTTCAGGTGAACAACAAAGAGACTCAGGCGTACATATACATGTATCTATTCTCCCCCAAACTCCCTTCCCATCCAGGCTACCATATAATGTTGAGCTGAGTTCCATGTGCTGTACAGTAGATCCTTGTTGGCTATCCATTTTAAATATATCAGTGTGTACC
This sequence comes from Bos javanicus, assembly GCF_032452875.1. Classification (NCBI taxonomy): domain Eukaryota; kingdom Metazoa; phylum Chordata; class Mammalia; order Artiodactyla; family Bovidae; genus Bos; species Bos javanicus. Next base: position 48,186,047 of record NC_083869.1, on the reverse strand, counting down.
TGTCCATCCTCAACTCCCTAAGTATCCTCTCTTGCCCCTGGCAACCATAAGTTCATTCTCTAAGTCTGTGAGTCTGTTTGGTAAGTTCATTTATATAATTTCTTTTTAGATTCCACATATAAAAGATGGCATATGATATTTCTCTTCTCTGCCTGACTTACTTTACTCAGTATGACAATCTGTAAGTCCATCCATGCTGCTGCAGATTACATTATTTCACTTTTTAATGACAGAGCAATATTCCCTTGTATATATGTACCACATCTTTGTATATTCCTCTATTGATGGACATTTAGGTTGCTTCCATATCTTGGCTATTTGAACAGTGCTTTAATGAACATAGGGGTGCATGTATCCTTTCTGATTGTGTTTTTCTCTGGATATGTGCCCAGGAGTGGGATTGCAGGGCCATCTGATAGCTCTGTTTTTTGCTGTTTAAGGAACCTCTGTACTATTTTCCATAGTGACTGTACCAATTTACATTCCCACCAACAGTGTGAGAAGAGTTACCTTGTCTTCACCCCCTCCATCATTAGGGAAGTGTTTATCAAGGAAAACTGCTACTTGAATGAAGAACAGTTGGCTAGTTTGGAGTTGGAGATGAGAGGAATGAGGCTTTTCAGGGAAAGGAAGAGCTTATTCAAAAGGAAGAGAAGACTTGTTCAGAGAAAGACAAATGGTAGAAAAAACTCTAAAAGAGCAAAGAATAGGAGTAGAAAACATGCAAGGAACTGAATCTTCTCAGACAAAACTCTCTGTGGTTGAAAAGTCCCCCAGAGGACCTAAAGGTACAGATTTACTTCTCTACAGAAGAGAAATGATAAATCCTTTAGGTTGAATATGAGAGAAACATCTGAAAAATTGCACTGTCCCAGTTGGGATGCAGGATCGTCTGCTCATCAGGCATGAAAACACTGTCACTCCTCTGAACGGTCAGCGCTGAACACTGGTCACAGGGTGGGGAGGACAGAAGGAACAAAGGAGTGGGAGTTCATTAGTGATGTTAGTATCTGAGAGATGACGCCAACAGAAAAATTGTCCATGTTGCAGAGAGATGATAAGAAAGAAGAAATTTCCTGTGGTTTCTGAAAGTTTCTGGAAATGTGTGATAAATTGACTAGATTGGTTTGATGCACAGAGGTGTATTAACTAGTTCTCAATAGCCCAGTTGCTTGTACTCAAAAATTGGACAGTACCTTAGCTCTCTAAAAGCTAAAAATCATGTCAATTTTGTGGGCTATCCCATTGTTGTTCAGATGCCCAGTTGTGTTCAACTTTTTGTGACCCCGTGTGCTACAGCACTCCAGTCTTCCGTGCCCTTCACTGTCTCCTGGAGTTTGCTCAGATTCATGTCCATTGAGTCGATGGTGCCATCCAGCCATCTCATCTTCTGTTGCCCCCTTCTCTTCAGTCTTTCCCAGCACCAGGGTCTCTGCCAGTGAGTCAGCTCTACGCATCAGGTGGCCAAAGTATTGGTGCTTCAGCCTCAGTTCATCCAATGAATATTCAGATTCAGCCATTCTTAACCTCTCTTTGAACGAAAGGAGGAATTTGGGTAATACTAAAAGTTTCTACCACAACAAGATGGTGGAGTAGGAGGACGTGCACTCATCTTCTCCTGTGAGCACTCCAAAATTACAACTTGGCTGCTGAACAACCGTGAACAGGAGAGTGTTGGATCCCACCAAAAAAAGACACCCCACATCCAATGGCAAAGTAGAAACCCCAGCAACATGGTAGGAGTGGCGAAATCGCGTTTACCCCATACCCGCCAGAGATGTTCGGCTCAAACAAAACCTGTGCAAGAGGAGACCCCACAGAGACTGGGCCAAACCTGCCTTTGAGTGCTTGCATGTCTCCTATGGAAGTCTGGGTCAGCAATGGCCTACCACAGAGGGAAGCACTCTGGGTGCAGCAGACCTGGGTATGCCATAAGCCCTCTTGGAGGAGGTTGCCATTAACCTCACGATACAGCTGCCAGAATTTACACAGAACTGGAGAAACAGTCTTGCAGGTTAAGTTCAGTTCAGTCACTGAGTTGTGTCTGACTCTTTGCGACCCCATGGACTGCAGCACGGCAGGCTTCTCCAGCATGCAGGAGTCTCCAGTAGAGGCTTGGGTCTCCCGTGGCTTGCTGCAGGGTTCCGGGCACTGAGTGCAGCAGTGCCTGCATGGGAACGTTTGAAGAAGGTCACCATTACTTCATTACCTCCACCATAGTTTGGCCTCAGGTCAAACAATAGGAAGGGAACACAGCCCTGCCCTTAAACAGAAATTTGAATTAAAGTAATCCTGAGCGTGGCCCCAACCATCAGAACAAGACCTAGTTTGCCCCAGTCAGTCTCTCCCATTAGGAAGCTTCCATAAGCCTCGTATCCACCATCAGAAGGCAGACAGGATGAAAACCACAATCACAGAAAACTAACCTATCTGATCACGTGAACCACAGCCTTGTCTAACTCAGTGGAACTATGAGCCACGCCATGTAGGGCCATGCAAGACAGGTCATGGCAGAGAGTTCTGACAAAACGTCCACTGGAGAAGGGAATGGCAAATCACTTGAGTATTATTGCCTTGAGAACCCCATGAACAGTATGAAAAGGCGAAAAGATAGGACACGGAAAGATGAACTCCACAGGTGGGCAGGTGCCCAATATGCTACTGGAGAACGGTGGAGAAATAACTCCAGATAGAATGAAGATTCTGAGCCAAAGCAAAACAACACCCAGTTGTGGATGTGAAGTGATGGAACTAAAGTCTGATGCTATAAAGAATGATATTGCATAGGAACCTGGGATGTCAGGTCCATGAATCAAGGTAAATTGGAATTGGTCAAACAAGAGATGGCAAGAGTGAACATTGACATTCTAGGAATCAGCGAACTAAAATGGACTGGAATGGGTGAATTTAACTCAGATGACCGTTATATCTACTACTGTGGGCGAGAATCCCTTAGACAAAATGTAGTAGACCACACAGTCAACGAAAGATTCCGAAATGCAGTGCTTGGATGTAATTTCAAAAAGGACAGAATGATCTCTGTTCATTTCCAAGGCAAACCATTCAATATTACAGTAATCCAAACCTGTGCCCCAACCAGTAATGCTGAAAAAGCTGAAGTTGAGTGGTTCTATGAAGACCTACAAGACTTTCTACAACTAGCACCCAAAAAAGATGTCCTTTTCATGATAGGGGACTGGCATGCAAAAGTAGGAAGTCACGAGGTATCTGGAGTAACAGGCAAATTTGGCCATGGAGTACAAAATGAAGTAGGTCAGAGGCTAACAGTTTTGCCAACTGGTCATAGCAAACACTGTCTTCCAACAACAAAAGAAAACATTTTACACATGGACATCACTAGATGGTCAATGCCTAAATCAGATTGATTATATTTATTGCAGCCAAAGATGGAGAAGTTCTATACAGTCAGCAAAAACAAGACTGGGAGCTGACTGTGGCTCAGTTCATGAACTCCTCATTGCCAAATTCAGACTTAAAGTGAAGAAAGTAGGGAAAACCACTAGACTATTCAGGTATAACCAAAATCAAATCCCTTACAGTTATACAGTGGAAGTGACAAATATATTCAGGGGATCAGATCTGATAGAATGCCTGATTAACTGTGGATAGATGTTTGTGATATTGTACAAGAGTCAGTGATCAAAAGCTTCCCCCCAAGAAAAAGAAATGCAAAAAGGCACAATGGTTGTCTGAGGAGGCCTTACAAATAACTGAGAAAAGAAGAGACGCCAAAGGCAAAGGCAAAGGAGAAAATGAAAGATACACCCATTTGAATACAGAGTTCCAAAGAACAGCAAGGAGAGATAAGAAAGCCTTCCTCAGTGATCAGTGCAAAGAAATACAGGAAAATAATAGAATGGAAAAGACTAGAAATCTCTTCAAGAAAATTAGAGATACCAAGGGAACCTTTCATGCAGAGATGGGCACAACAAAGGACAGAAACGGTATGGACCTAACAAAAGCAGAAGATATTAAGAAGAGGTGGCAAGAATACACAGAAGAACTATACAAAAAAGATGTTCATGACCCAGATAACCATGATGGTGTGATCACTCACCTAGAGCCAGACATTCTGGAATGCAAAGTCAAGTGGGCCTTAGAAAGCATCACTATGAACAATGGTAGTGGAGGTGATGGAATTCCAGTTGAGATATTTCAAACCCCAAATGATGATGCTGTGAAAGACCTGCACTCAACATGCCAGAAAATTTGGAAAACTCAGCATTGGCCACAGGACTGGAAAAGGTTAGTTTTCATTCCAGTCCCAAGAAAGGCAATGCCAAAGAATGTTCAAACTACCGCACAATTGCACTCATCTCAAATGCTTGCAAAGTAATGCTCAAAATCCACCAAGCCAGGCTTTAACAGTACGCAAACCATGAACTTCCAGATATTCAAACTGGATTTAGAAAACACAGAGGAACCAGAGATCAAATTGCCTACATTGGTTGTATCATCAAAAAAGTAAGAGAGTTCCAGAAATACATCTACTTTTGCTTACTGACTACTCCAAAGCCTTTGATTGTGTGTATCACAACAAACTGGAAAATTCTTGAAGGGACGGGAATACCAGACCATCTGACCTGCCTCCTGAGAAATCTGTATGCAGGTCAACAAACAACAGTTTGAACTGGACATGGAACAACAGACCGGTTCTAAATCAGGAAAGGAATGTGTCAAGACTGTATATTGTCACCCTGATTATTTAACTTACATGCAGAGTACATCATGAGAAATGCTGAACTGGATGAAGCACAAGCTGGAATCAAGATTGCTGGGAGAAATATCAATAACCTCAGATATGCAGATGACAGTGTACTTGTGGCAGAAAGTAAAGAAGAACTAAAGAGCCTCTTGATGAAAGGGAAAGAGGAGAGTGAAAAAGTTGCCTTAAAACTCAACATTCAAGAAACTTAAAGATCATAGCACCCGGTCCCATCACTTCATGGCCAGTAGATGGGGAAACAGTGTAAACAAGTGACAGACTTTATTTTGGGGGCTCCAAAATCACTGCAGATGGTGACTACAGCCATGAAATTAAAAGACACTTCCTCCTTGGAAGAAAAGCTATGACCAACCTAGACAGCATATTAAAAAGCAGAGACATTACTTTGCAAACAAAAGTCCATCTAGTTAAAGCGATGGTTTTCCCAGTAGTCAGGTATGGATGTGAGAGTTGGACTATAAAGAAAGCTGAGTGCCGAAGAATTGATGCTTTTGAACTGTGGTGTTGGAGAAGACTCTTTACGAGTCCCTTGGACAGCAGGGAGATCCAACCAGTCCATCCTAAAGGAAATCAGTCCTGAATATTCATTGGAAGGGCTGATGCTGAATCTGAAACTCCAATACTTTGACCACCTGATGTGAAGAACTGACTCATTGGAAAAGACCCTAATGGTGGGAAAAGCTGAAAGTGGGAGGAGAAAGGGATGACAGAGAGTGAGATGGTTGGATGGCATCACCGACTCGATGGACCTGAATTTGTGTAAGCTCCAGGAGTTGTCAATGGACAGGGAAACCTGGGGTGCTGTAGTCCATGGGATCGTAGAGTCAGATACGACTGAGCGACTGAACTGAAAAGTTTCTCAAAATGTTTGGTAGACACTATCATAAAATAATTGTTGTACTATGGTTTTACACTAAAACTGTATTTCCAAGACAGTGGAGATCCTAATGCAGGGTCGTGAACAAGAATGTTAAGAGGAAAAGAACTGAAATTTTTGAGCATTTACCTTACATTTTTTGGTTGTGGTAGTTTTTGGAGAGGGTATGCGGAGAAGGTATATATGTTTCACGTAAGATGAACTTCACAATTTTAAAGTGTTTACAGTTTGATAGTTTATAAACAATGTCCTGAGACCGTCACTGCTAATTCTAGAATATTTCCATCATTCTAAAAAGAAATCTCTTAGCAGTCACTTAGGATTTTCCTATCCCCCATCCCCTGGCAACCACTAATCTAATTTCTGTCTCTGTAGATATGCTTTTACTGGATGTTTCATAAAAATGGTACTATTCAATATATTGCTTTTGTATCTGGCTTCTTTGAGTTAGCATATTTCATCCATACAGTAGTATACCTCAATACATCACTCCTTTTTGTGGTTGAATAATTTTTTATTTATCAGTACACTGCATTTTGTTTATCCATTTATCAGTTGATAGATATTTGAGTTGCTTTCACTTTTTGTTTGTTGTGGATAATGCTGCACATATTTTTGTTTAATCCTAGAAGTGGAATTGCTGGGTCAGATGGTAACTGGCATTTGAGGAACTGCTAAACTGTTTTTCAAAGTGTTGTACCTTTTTGCATTCCTTGTAGTATGTGAGGGTTACAGTTTCAAACATTTATTATGTATCTTTTTTTTATTACGGCAATCCTAGTGGGTGTGAAGTTGTATCTCATTTGGTTTAGATTTGATTTTCCTGATGGATAACAGTGTTCAACATCTTTCATGTACATTTTAATGGCCATTTGCATAATTTCTTTGGAAAAATATTTACTCAAAAATTTGCTATTTTTATATAGTATGTTTATTTATTTATTTTTGACTGTACTGAGCCTTTATCACTGCACAGGCTTTTCTCTAGTTGCAGACAGCAGGGGCTACATTTTAGTTGCAGAGCGTGAGCTGCTCTTGCAGTGGCTTCTCTTGTTGTGGAGCATGGGCTCTGGGGCACATGGGCTTCAGAAGTTTGGCTTCTGGGTTCAGTAGTTGTGGTTCCTGGGTTCCACAGCATGGGCTCAGTAGTGCACTGCAGCATGTGGGATCTACCCAGACCAGGGATCGAATACATGTCTCTTCCATTCTTTGAATGCATCCATGTCTCTTGAATTCTCTGGCGAATTCTTTACCATTGAGCCACCAGTGAAGCCCTTCTGATTTTAAAATGAGTCTTTTGTCTTCATTGCCTTTTTACTGTTCAGTTGCAGGAGTTTTATTAATATATTTTGGGGTAGAGGGTTACAATAGACCATTATCAAATACATGTATTTATGGGCAAATATTTTCTCCCATTCTATGTGTTGTCTGTTCATTTTTTTATAATATCTTTTCATACACAAAAATCTTATTGTATATTCAATCTGTTTTTCTTTCATTACTTGAGATTTTAGTGTCTTATTTAAGAAACCAGTACCTAATTCAAAGTCACAAAGATTTATACCTCTGTTTGCTTCTTCATCTCTTAAATAAAATTCCTTGACCTATTTTGAGTTAACTTTTGTATATGTTGTAGTGATCCAAATTCAATCTTTTGTATATTTAATTTCCCCAGCACCGTTTGTTGAAGAGAATATTTTTCTCCCATTGAAGAGTCCTGGCACCATTGTCAGAATCAGTTCAGTTCAGTTGCTCATTCATGTCCAATTCTTTGCAACCCCATGGACAGCAGCACTCCAAGCTTCCCTGTCCATCACCAACTCCTGGAGTTTACTCAGACTCATGTCCATCATGTCGATGATGCCATCTAATCATCTCATTCTCTATCATCCCCTTCTCCCACCTTCAGTCTTTCCCAGCATCAGGGTCTTTTCCATTGAGTCAATTCTTTGCGTCAGGTGGCCAAAGTATTGGAGTTTCAGCTTTAGCATCAGTCCTTCCAATGAACATTCAGGACTGATTTCCTTTAGGATGGACTGGTTGGATCTCCTTGCTGTCCAAGGGACTCTCAAGCGTCTTCTCCAACACCACAGTTCAAAAGCATCAATTCCTCAGCACTCAGCTTTCTTAAAGAGTCCAGCTCTCACATCCATACATGACTACTGGAAAAACCATAGCTTTGATTAGATGGACCTTTGTTGGCAAAGTAATGTCTCTGCTTTTTAATATGCTGTCTAGGTTGGTCATAGCTTTTCTTCCAAGGAGCAAGTATCTTTTAATTTCATGGCTGCAATCACCATTTCCAGTGATTTTGGAGCCCCCAAAATAAAGTCTGTCACTGTTTCCACTGTTTCCCTGTCTATTGGCCATGAAGTGATGGGACTGGATGCCATGATCTTAGTTTTTTGAATGTTGAGTTTTAAGGCAACTTTTTCACTCTCCTCTTTCCCTTTCATCAAGAGGCTCTTTAGTTCTTCTTTACTTTCTGCCACAAGTACACTGTCATCTGCATATCTGAGGTTATTGATATTTCTCCCAGCAATCTTGATTCCAGCTTGTGCTTCATCCAGTCCAGCATTTCTCATGATGTACTCTGCATGCAAGTTAAATAATCAGGGTGACAATATACAGTCTTGACACACTCCTCTCCTGATTTAGAACCAGTCTGCTGTTGCATGTCCAGTTCAAACTGTTGTTTGTTGACCTGCATACAGATTTCTCAAGAGGTAGGTAGTCTGGTATTCCCATCTTTTTCACAGGATGCTGCGGCTGCTACTAAGTCACTTCAGTCGTGTCCGATTCTGTGCGACCCCAGAGATGGCAGCCCACCAGGCTCTCCCGTCCCTGGGATTCTCCAGGCAACAACAATGGAGTGGTTTGACATTTCCTTCTCCAGTGCATGAAAGTGAAAAGTCAAAGTGAAGTCGCTCAGTTGTGCCTGACTGTTGGCGACCCCATGGACTGCAGCCTACCAGGCTCCTCCGTCCATGGGATTTTCCAGTCAAGAGTACTGGAGTGGGATGTCATTGCCTTCTCCGTTTCACAAGAGGAGTGTGTGCAATTGTGTGGTGGTTTGAACATGCTTTGGCATTGCCTTTCTTTGGGATTGGAATGAAAACTGACCTTTTCCAGTTCTATGGCTACTGCTGAGTTTTCCAAATTTGCTGGCATATTGAGTGCAACACTTTCACAGCATCATCTTTCAGGATTTGAAATAGCTCAACTGGCATTTCATCCCCTCCACTAGCTTTGTTTGTAGTGATGCTTCCTAAGACCCACTTGCCTTAGGAAGTCAAGTGAAATTATCATCAAATGGAATTATTTTCTTAATTGCTTCTTTGGTTTGTTCACTTTCTGTGAACAAAAAGCTTTAAATATACAGTTGCTTTTTTTGATGGATCTTATATTCTGCAACTTTGCTATGGTTATTATGTATAATAATATTCATGGGTTCTTCAGGGTTTATGTAGATGAGATCTTGTCATCTGCTAATAGAGATACTTTTACTCCTTCCTTTATACTGTGAACCATTTTTATTTTTCTTAGCCAGTATCCCAGTTAGAGCTTCCAATATCATGTTAAACAGAAGAAGCATGAATAAAGAATAAAGATTCTTTTCTTGTTCCTTATCTTAGGAGGGAAGCTTTCACTGTCTAACCATTTAACTATGATCTTATTGTGTTTGTTAGATGCTTGTTCAGTTTGAGGAAATTTCTTTTTTATTTCTACTTTGTTGATTTTTTTGGGGGGGGGTGGTCATAAAATGGTATTGGATTTTGCCATATGTTCTTTTTTTTTTTTCCATCTATTGCAATGATCATATTTTTCCTTTATTCTATTGATATGTTAGTGTTGTACATTGACAGATTGTCAAATGCTGAACCAACCAAGCATTCCTGGAATATATCCCACTTGGGTATCTTGTGTAATCCATTTAGATGATGCTGGATTTGACTTATAGTATTTTTTGATAATTGTACATTTATATTTATAAGAGATAATGGTCTGTAGTTTTCTTGTGATTTCTCTTTGGCCTTGGTATTAGTGTATAATGGTCTCATAGAATGAATTAGGGAGTATTCTTTTCTGTTTTATATTTTGAGAGAGCTTGCACAGAATTGGTGTTAATTTTCCATAATGTTTGGTAGAATTCATCAGTGAAGCCATCTAGTCCTGGACTTTTATATTAGAATTTTTTTGAATGTTGATTTAATCTTCTTACTTGTTTCAGGTACTTATTTCTTCTTAGACAGTTTTGGTTATGTATGTATTTCTAGGAGCTTTCCTGGTTGCTCAGACAGTAAAGAATCTGTCTTCAATGTGGGAGACTTGGATTTAATCCCTCTGTTGGGAAGATCCCCTGGAGGAGGGCATGACAGTCCACTCCAATATTCTTGCCTGGAGAATCCCCATGGACAGAGGAGCCTGGTGGGCTGCAGTCCCTGGGGTTGCAAAGAGTCAGGACACCACTAAGCGACTAAGCACAGCACAGCACAGGAATTTGTGCATTTCATCTTGATTGTGTAATTTGTTCAGCACTGAACTGTTTCTAGTATTCTCTTATGATTCCTTTTATTTGTATAAAATCAGGAGTAATGTCCTTGTTGTCATTCCTGATTTTTGTAATTTTTGTCTTCTTTCTTTTATAGTAGGTCAATTTAGCTAAAATTTCATCAATTTTGTTTATCTTTTCAGAGAACCAACTTTGGGTTTTATCAATGTATTTCTTTTGCTTTCTATTCTTTATGCTCTACTTCTGCTTTAATCTTTATTACTTTCTTGCTGTGGATATAGTTTACTCTTTTTGTAGTTTCTTAAGGTACAGATTATGTTGTTGATTTGAAATCTTTTTTCTTTTTTAATGTGGGCATTTACAGTTACAAATCTTCCTTCTAACACTGCTTTCACTTTATATAAGTTTTCATATTTTTTATTTTCATTTTCACTTAAAGTATTTTCTAATTTTTATTGTGGCTTCTCTTTTGACCTATTGATTTTTTAATGTATGTTGTTTAATTTCCACATATTTGTGAATTTTCCAAATTTTCTTCTGCTGTCAGCTTCTTATTATATTCTGTTGTGATCAGAACACACTTTATGCACTTTATTTCAGTCTTTTCAGCTCAGATATACATTTCTATCATCACTGAAAATTCTCTTGGGTAACACTCTAATAACATAATGCTCTTTCAAATGTTCCATTGACCAGTCCTGATCTGCAGTCTGTCACTGGTCTCAGACAAAGTAAGTCCAAAGTACTACTGTAAAGTAGGTTTACTTAAGAATTGCAGGATCACAGTCTGTGCGTATATTCAACTTTTGCAAAGTAAATTCAGTCTGTTTTCTAAAATCAGTGTATGAATATGTAATTCCACCTCCAGGAAATGAGAGTTTCTGTTGTTCTGATTCTCTGCTCCTTGGTATTGCCCGCCTCCTGTTTTGTGTGCGTGTGTGTTCTTTTTTTCAGTTTTACTTTCTGGTTAGGTGTGAAATGGCATCTCATAGCTTTAATTTGCATTTCTCAAATTACTAATTATTTTAAATACACATATGCATATAGTACATTTGTGATTCAGTTTTGTCATCTTAGGAATTATATATATGTCTGGATACTAATCCTCTGTTTGTTATGTGTATTGCAAATATCTTCTATGTGCAATATATTTTTATGATGCTTTGTTGAGCAGAAGTTGATAGTTCTTTTTGTGTCATGTTTAATTCTTCTGTAAGTTCTTTTTTTTTTGTTTGTTTAAATGATTTATTCAACAGGCACTTTTCTTCTTTAGGTATACAGCACTGTCCTAGCACGTACACACAAATATAATCTTGGAATTTCTTTTTTTTCAATTTTATTTTATTTTTAAACTTTACAATATTGTATTAGTTTTGCCAAATATCGAAATGAATCCGCCACAGGTATACATGTGTTCCCCATCCTGAACCCTCCTCCCTCCTCCCTCCCCATACCATCCCTCTGGGTCGTCCCAGTGCACCAGCCCCAGGCATCCAGTATTCCGCATCAAACCTGGACTGGCGACTCGTTTCATATATGATATTATACATGTTTTAATGCCATTCTCCCAAATCTTCCCACCCTCTCCCTCTCCAACAGAGTCCATAAGACTGTTCTATACATCAGTGTCTCTTTTGCTGTCTCGTACACAGGGTTATTGTTACCGTCTTTCTAAATTCCATATATATGCGTTAGTATAATGTATTGGTGTTTTTCCTTCTGGCTTACTTCACTCTGTATAATAGGCTCCAGTTTCATCCACCTCATTAGAACAGATTCAAATGTATTCTTTTTATTTATTTATTTTTTTATTTTTTTATTTTATTTTATTTTTTTTAATTTTATTTTATTTTTAAACTTTACATAATTGTATTAGTTTTGCCAAATATTTTAATGGCTGAGTAATACTCCATTGTGTATATGTACCACAGCTTTCTTATCCATTCGTCTGCTGATGGACATCTAGGTTGCTTCCATGTCCTGGCTATTATAAACAGTGCTGCGATGAACATTGGGGTACACGTGTCTCTTTCCCTTCTGGTTTCCTCAGTGTGTATGCCCAGCAGTGGGATTGCTGGATCATAAGGCAGTTCTATTTCCAGTTTTTTAAGGAATCTCCACACTGTTCTCCATAGTGGCTGTACTAGTTTGCATTCCCACCAACAGTGTAAGAGGGTTCCCTTTTCTCCACACCCTCTCCAGCATTTATTGCTTATAGACTTTTTTCTTTTTTTCTAATTTTATTTTATTTTTAAACTTTACATAATTGTATTAGTTTTGCCAAATATCAAAATGAATCCGCCACAGGTATACATGTGTTCCCATCCTGAACCCTCCTCCCTCCTCCCTCCCCATACCATCCCTCTGGGTCGTCCCAGTGCACTAGCCCCAAGTGCATCGAACCTGGACTGGCAACTCGTTTCTTACATGATATTTTACATGTTTCAATGCCATTCTCCCAAATCTTCCCACCCTCTCCGTCTCCCACAGAGTCCATAAGACTGTTCTATACATCAGTGTCTCTTTTGCTGTCTCGTACACCGGGTTATTGTTACCATCTTTCTAAATTCCATATATATGTGTTAGTATACTGTATTTATGTTTTTCCTTCTGGCTTACTTCACTCTGTATAATAGGCTCCAGTTTCATCCACCTCATTAGAACTGATTCAAATGTATTCTTTTTAATGGCTGAGTAATACTCCATTGTGTATATGTACCACAGCTTTCTTGTCCATTCATCTGTTGATGGACATCTAGGTTGCTTCCATGTCCTGGCTATTATAAACAGTGCTGCGATGAACATTGGGGTACACGTGTCTCTTTCCCTTCTGGTTTCCTCAGTGTGTATGCCCAGCAGTGGGACTGCTGGATCATAAGGCAGTTCTATTTCCAGTTTTTTAAGGAATCTCCACACTGTTCTCCATAGTGGCTGTACTAGTTTGCATTCCCACCAACAGTGTAAGAGGGTTCCCTTTTCTCCACACCCTCTCCAGCATTTATTATTTGTAGACTTTTGGATCACAGCCATTCTGACTGGTGTGAAATGGTACCTCATAGTGGTTTTGATTTGCATTTCTCTGATAATGAGTGATGTTGAGCATCTTTTCATGTTTTTGTTAGCCATCTGTATGTCTTCTTTGGAGAAATGTCTGTGTAGTTCTTTGGCCCATTTTTTGATTGGGTCATTTTTCTGGAATTGAGCTGTAGGAGTTGCTTGTATATTTTTGAGATTAGTTGTTTGTCAGTTGCTTCATTTGCTATTATTTTCTCCCATTCTGAAGGCTGTCTTTTTTTTTTTTTTTTAAACTTTACATAATTGTATTAGTTTTGCCACCTTGCTTATAGTTTCCTTTGTTGTGCAGAAGCTTTTAAGTTTAATTAGGTCCCATTTGTTTATTTTTGCTTTTACTTTCAATATTCTGGGAGATGGGTCATAGAGGATCCTGCTGTGATGTATGTCGGAGAATGTTTTGCCTATGTTCTCCTCTAGGAGTTTTATAGTTTCTGGTCTTACGTTTAGATCTTTAATCCATTTTTTGAGTTTATTTTTGTGTATGGTGTTAGAAAGTGTTCTAGTTTCATTCTTTTACAAATGGTTGACCAGTTTTCCCAGCACCACTTGTTAAAGAGATTGTCTTTAATCCATTGTATATTCTTGCCTCCTTTGTCAAAGATAAAGTGTCCATATGAGCGTGGATTTACCTCTGGGCTTTCTATTTTGTTCCATTGATCTATATTTCTGTCTTTGTGCCAGTACCATACTGTCTTGATGACTATGGCTTTGTAGTAGAGCCTGAAGTCAGGCAGGTTGATTCCTCCAGTTCCATTCTTCTTTCCCAAGATAGCTTTGGCTATTCGAGGTTTTTTGGTATTTCCATACAAATTGTGAAATTATTTGTTCTAGCTCTGTGAAGAATACCATTGGTAGCTTGATAGGGATTGCATTGAATCTATAAATTGCTTTGGGTAGTATACTCATTTTCACTATATTGATTCTTCCAATCCATGAACATTGTAAGTTCTTTTTTGTTTTAAAGTTTTGTCTCTCACATTTAGATATCTGTGCCCAATTGTACTTGAATTTGATTTGTGTAGAATTTGAGATAAGGATCTAATTTTATTTTTTTCCTCTATGGTTAAGGGTTCCAGGATTGTCTATTGAACTGAATCTCCTTTACCATTGATTTTCAATATCCAACTGACCTTAAATTGTGTTTTAATATTTATATAGGTCATCTTCTGGACTCACCGTTGCGTTCCATTAGTCAATTTGTCTAATCCTTTCCTTAATTGCTACACCTTTAAAATAAGTCTAGATAGCAGATAGTTTAAATATTGTCATATAGTTCTTCCATGGAAATTTTATGATCCGTTTTTCACCTTTATATGTTTGTTATTTATCCAGAAAGTTTATTAAACATTCTTTTTCATTCTAATAATTTATTTGTGCATTCTTGGGATATTTTTAAAACAATCATTCTCAGCAAATAAGAAAACTTTTGTTTCTCTCCAAACTTATACCTATTACTTTTTAAAATTGGAATATAATTGGTTTACAGTGTTGTATTAGTTTTCTCTATACAGGGAAGTGAATCATATTTATATATATATATATACACACACACACACACACACACACACACACACACACACACATATCCCCACCCTCTTGAATGTCTCTCCCACCCACCCCTCATTCCACCTCTCTATACCTATTATTTCTTACCTTTGGCTTTATATGCAATCTAGAATCTACAGTGCTGCTGGTAATGGACATGCTTGTAATGTTGCTGATTTTAAAAAGAATGCTTTCCATATCACCTTTAAGTATAACTTTTTTTCTTATGGATGTATTTTATTAGATTTTTAAAGCCCTCTTCTTTTCCTAGTGTTAAACTTTTTATCATGTATAAATATTGAGTTATATTAAATGTGTTTATTGAGATGATTATATGATTTTTTTCTCCTTTAATCTGTTAATACAAATGTTAAATTACATTGAAGTGATTTTCCAAATTATTTATTCCAGTTATAAAGTCACCTTAGTCATATAGTAATATCTTTTTTATTCAACACTGGATTAGATTTTTAAATATTTACTTTGGGTATTTTGCATCTATTCATGTGCTGTGCTGTGCTTAGTCACTCAGTCATGTCTGACTCTTTGTGAACCCATGGACTGCAGCCCACCAGGTTCCTCTGTCCATGGGGATTCTCCAGGCAAAAATACTAGAATGGGTTGCCATTCCCTTCTCCAGGGCATCTACCCAATCCAGGGGTCAAACCTAGGTCTCCCGCATTGCAGGCAGATTCTTTACTGACTGAACCACCAGGGAAGCCCAAGAATACTGGGATGAATAGCCTATCCCTTCTCCATGGGATCTTCCCGACCCAGGAATCAGACTGGGGTCTTGTGCATTTCACGCGGATTCTTTACCAGTTGAGCTACCAGGGAAGCCTGCATCCGTTCATAGAGCAAGGCTGTTTTGTAATTATCTTTCTGTAAAATTAGTTGATGGGTTTATCCTTTTTTTTCTATTCTCTTGAAGTATTTGTATAAGATTACAGTTTTATTTCATGAATGCATAGTGAAATTCACCTGCAACTCACAGAGCTCTTGTTTTCTCCTGAGATGTTTAACTTTTGATACAACTGATTAAAGTATATTTAAAATCCTAGTTTGTTCTTTAGATAATTCATTGGATTTGGGAGGGTTCATCCATATCATTTATGTTTTCACATTATTGATACAAAGTTCTTCCTAATATTCTCTTATCTGTGTAATCATATGTATTATTTGCTATATTCCGTTTCTCTTATCTAACTTTTTAATTTGTGGTTTTCATGTTGCTCGTGATTAGCCCTGTAATGGCATTATCAATTCTATTCATCTTTTTGAAGAGCTATTGATACTTACTTACTATTGGATGCTTATTTCCTACTTAATTTTTTTCTGTAACTATCTCTATTATTTTCTTCCTTCTTTTTTGTTTTGCTTTATACATTATGTATTATGCTGACTTTTAATACTTTAATTTAGATGTGTTCTTATTAATTTTCAGCCATTTATTTTTCCTAATGTAAGTGTTTTTATTAGTCTCTCAGTCATATCTGACTCTTGGCAATCCATGAACTGTAGCCCACCAGACTTCTCTGTCCATGAAATTATCCAGGTGAGAAAACTGGAGTGAGTTGCCATTCCCTTATCCAGGGAATATTCCCAACCCAAGGATCAAACCCCGGTCCTCTGCATTGCAGGCAGTTTCTTTACCAACTGAGACACCAGGGAAACCCTAATGAAAGTGTTTAAGGCCATTAATGTCCACTAAATATGTCTTCAACTGTATCCCACAAGTTTCAACATATAATGGTGTTTGATATATGGTGTTTCAATATAATGGTGTTTGATACTGTTTTCTTATAAATATTTTCAGATTCCTGTTGTGATTTCTTCAGCGACTTCTGAGTTTTTTTTCAGTTTTTAAAAAAATTTATGTTTTGCCCCAAGCCTATAAGAGTATTTTTCTTGTTACTTATTTCTGCATTTAAAGACTTTGTTTTGAGATTAACAGTGTCATGAGCTGTTTTTTTTTTCTGACACTGTATCTTAGATACTCACAGATAACCCGCAAATTAGATAGTGTCTGTACTTTAGAGCAGAGAAGACAATGGCAACCCACTCCAGTACTGTTGCCTGGAAAATCCCATGGATGGAGGAGCCTAGTAGGCTGCAGTCCATGGGGTCACTAAGAGTCGGGCACCACTGAGTGACTTCACTTTCCCTTTTCCCTTTCGTGCATTGGAGAAGGAAATGGCAACCCACACCAGTGTTATTGCCTAGAGAATCCCAGGGACAGGGGAGCCTGGTGGGCTGCCGTCTCTGGGGTCGCAGAGAGTCGGACACGACTGAAGCGACTTAGCAGCAGCAGCAGCAGTATTTTCAGATAATGAAACTAAGACTGAGATGCTAAATTTAACCGTTTCATGTCCCTTAGCTGGTAAGTCGACAAGCCAGAGTTGAAACCCATCTCACTCCAGTGTTGCCAACAGTTTTATTTGTATAACTTTTGTTCTGTAGACCTTTTGTAGTATGTGTAAAGCAAGTTTAGATCGTGAGTGGCTTAACATGACCCAGTATATAAATAGTTCTTTTGTCACTCAGTTGTGTCCGACTCTTTGCGACCCCATGGACTGTAGCCTATCAGGCTACTCCATCCATGGGATTTTCCAGGCAAGAGTGCTGGAGTGGATTGCCATTGCCTTCTCCAGGGGATCTTCCCGACCCAGGGATTGAACCTGGGTCTCCTGCATTGCAGGCAGACGCTTTACCGTCTGAGCCACCAGGCTTTATTTGCATTGAAAATGCCTTAAAAAAGTTTTCAGAGGCTCTAATTTGTTTACTAATAAATCTTCCCCACTGTTGCTTATTTTTCATTTCATCATTTCGTTTAAAGAAATGAGCAAAGTGTTGGTCATGAAGGTTGATCTGTCTCCCCACAAAGTTTTCTATTTATCTCTTGCTTCTATGTAAGATAGATACAGTGCTTGAAACTTTTTCTCAAATAGATTTCATTATTGCTGTCTGATTTTAAAAGATTTGTTCAAAGAATGTCTGTTAAGCAAAAAACTTGCTTAATTTACTAGTTTAAAAACTTCCTGGAAGAATGTATTTTTATGTGTATTAAACATGGCATTCCAGAAGAACATAATGGCTTTATGTAAGGTTGGTCAAAACATCTCCTGGCTATTTAAAAAATTAAATCATTAGAACACAGTGAAAATGTTCATGAAGTTTATGGGATGGATAGTTGCATGCATGGGTGAATGAATGAGTAAATAAATGAAAACTTTGTATGTAAGTTTTTTTTGTAGCTAGTCTCCTGTGTGCAAACCTTTGTAATGTTGTTAATGTTATATTAATAGATACAGTAACAGCAGGAAGACTCTGGATGAAGAACCTTGGAAAAACTTATCACTCCTTCATGATGTTATTTAACAAAAAAAAGCCATCATACCATCGTTTGTAAATACATATTTAACTGAAGAGTTGTCAGTGGCTTTTTAAATATGAAAATATTTGCACATGTGTGAAACCTTATTCTGACAATTGAAAAAAAGTATGATTTAATGTTTGCTTCCCATACATATAGTAAGCTGCAACAGTTACATTTAGTAGTGGAATCCCAGAAATTAGCTTTTCTGCTCTACTGGCCTCACCAAACTATTTCCTCCAGTTTTACTGAAGCATAATTCTGGAAAATATAAGATATTTCAAGGGTATAATGTATATACCCTTGAAAGGTATACCTCTGAAAGGATTCCCTCTATTGGGTTAATTAACACATTCATCACCTCACATGTTTACCTTTCTTTTCATCTTTCCTCTCTTATCCCTTCTTCACTCCCTCCCTCTCTTCATTCCTTTCTTTCTTTCATAAGAACATTTAATGTCTAGTCTCTTAGCACATTTCGGTTGTATAATACAGTGTTATCAACTGTAGTCGCTATGTTATACATTAGAACTATCATCATACTCTTAAGTTTGGATATAGTTCATCAGTGTTACTTCAATACATTAGAACTAGTGGAAATTTAATATTAAGTGAGCTGTGCCAGTATACTAGTATAATTAAAATGTTGTTTAATAGTCTGGATTTAAACACACTTAAAATTGCTTTTCAACTAAGAAATAACCAAAGGAAATTCTCCCCATTCTTTAAAAGATTTCTCTAGAACAGGGCAAAGAGAGATCTTAGTTCTTCATAACTGGTGACATGCTTTCACATATTTGGAAACCTCCAATGCATGGTCCTTCCAATGCATGCCTTAACAATGTTCAACTAGGGAGGCCTACTTAACAAATCTTTAATTATGTGTATGCCTTGAACAGAACCAATTTTTGCAGCTTATTCAGTGGGACTTGATAATCACTTCATATGTTCTTTCTGTAGTGGTGAGGTTAATTGTACTAATCTGCTTTTATGTTGCATACACTTGTAAACTGATTATTTTAGGGCCTAACTGAAGTATGGACTGCCATTCTAGAATTTACTGAAAATTTTAAAGTAAAAGATATTCATTTTGTTAGAATCCCTCTTAATAATGCCCAGAATTTAGAGTATTAAACTGAATATTTCACAAAAGACATTGAAAAAAATACTACTTCCAAGTTTCTTTTTCTTACAATGACTGATTATTTGTTCTTTAGAAATATTTTTGTCATTTCTCTCTACATGACCTTACTTCAGTCAAAGCATTATGTACCATTTTACCTAGCCTTTATAGATGATGATATGGTTCTACTGTTTATCCTGTCACCTTGCCATTTTATTATCTGTTCATTTTTTAACTACAGAGGCTTTGTGTATGTTTCCACCACAATTATGAAATGGTTGATGAAATTATGAAATTTCTGATGGTGGTATCTTCTGTCTCTTCTTACGCTTTTTGTGTGTTATACATTTTGTTCTCCACTGCAAAAAAGTTTCCCAGTGTCTAAGTGATGATGCGTTCGAAATAGTTTTTGAATTTTAATTTTGTCAAAGTGTTTAAAAATAATATAAATAATTTTTTGGCTAATTTTTCACTTTAAACATTTAAATATTTGCAGTCCTATACAATTTTCATTTAGAATGTAACTCCTTTGCAAAATGTTCTTTGTTTTGTCATAAATAACCTTCCTTGTGTATCAGAGATACAAGTCAGACTGGTCAGTAATTACAATATTATTGTAACTATAAGTAGCTGGTAATAGTAATGAAATGATCAGTGGCATAGTGGTGAATTTCTTTTTCTTTTTATGTTTCCCTTTCCTGTTTTTAAGTCTATTTCATTGTCACTTTGATAAATCTAGGAAATACATAAAATTAGAAGGAATCACTGTTAAGACTTTGGCAAGTTTTTATTTTTTCTCTACACTTTCCTCCTCTTATGTTTTTTTCTCTATACCTTCCCTTCTGCTTGCATGTGCATTGTATACCTAGTTTTTCTTAATCAAAGTAAAGGGGGAATTTAGGTATTGCTAATACATAACCATTTTATTCAAAGCTTTTAAATGTATTATTTCTTTGTGTGTATGCACTGTAACTTTGTCATTCTCTTAGTATTAAATCTTAGATCATTTCTAATATTTCATTATTATTCCACAGCAATGAATATTCTTTTACATGAGAGTTTATCATCATCTCAATTTCCAAAGACTAGAATTTTTGAAAATGAAATTCCTGATTTAAAGTTTATAAGCTTTTTTTTTTTTTTAATGGTTTGGCTGAGACATGTGGCATGTGGTATCTTAGTTCCCTACTAGGAACGCTCCCTGCAGTGGAAGCATGGAGTCTTAACCACTGGAATGCCAGGGAAATCACTATGAAGATTTTTAAAGCTATCTTTCATATTGTCAGTTTACTTCAGTCAGTTCATTCGCTCAGTCGTGTCCAACTCTTTGCAACCCCATGAATCGAAGCACGCCAGGCCTCCCTGTCCATCACCATCTCCCGGAGTTCACTCAAACTCACGTCCATCAGGTCGGTGATGCCATCCAGCCGTCTCACCCTCTGTCGTCCCCTTCTCCTCCTGCCCCCAATCCCTCCCAGCATCAGAGTCTTTTCCAATGAGTCAACTCTTTGCATGAGGTGGCCAAAGTACTGGAGTTTCAGCTTTAGCATCATTCCTTCCAAAGAAATCCCAGGGCTGATCTCCTTTAGAATGGACTGGTTGAATCTCCTTGCAGCCCAAGAGACTCTCAAGAGTCTTCTCCGACACCATAGTTCAAAAGCATCAATTCTTCGGTGCTCAGCTTTCTTCATAGTCCAACTCTCACATCCATACATGACCACTGGAAAAACCATAGCCTTGACTACACGGACCTTTGTTGGCAAAGTAATGTCTCTGCTTTTGAATACGCTATCTAGGTTGGTCATAACTTTCCTTCCAAGGAGTAAGCATCTTTTAATTTCATGTCTTCAGTCACCATCTACAGTGATTTTGGAGCCCAAAAAATAAAGTCTGACACTGTTTCCACTGTTTCCCCATCTATTTGCCATAAAGTGATGGGACCGGATGCCATGATCTTCGTTTTCTGAATGTTGAGCTTTAAGCCAACTTTTTCACTCTCCTCTTTCACTTTCATCAAGAGGCTTTTTAGTTCCTCTTCACTTTCTGCCATAAGGGTGGTATCATCTGCATATCTGAGGTGATTGAGATTTCTCCCGGCAATCTTGATTCCAGCTTGTGTTTCTTCCAGCCCAGCGTTTCTCATGATGTACTCTGCGTATAATTTAAATAAGCAGGGTGACAATATACAGCCTTGACGTACTTCCAGCAAGAAAATCCACAAGTATCAACATCTGACTCCATCTTACTTGAAAAGAAGCGAAAGTGGAAGTCCCTCAGTCATGTCCGACCCTCTGCGACCCCATGGACAATACAGTCCATGGAACTCTCCAGGCCAGAATACTGGCGTGGGTTGCCATTCCCTTCTCCAGGGGATCTTCCCAACCCAGGGATCAAATCCAGGTCTCCCACACTGCAGGCAGATTCTTTACCAGCTAAGCCACCAGGGAAGCCCTCACTTTACTTAGATGAAGCTAATTTAGACGTCTACTTAGGCACTATATCAAACTGTCTTATTGTACCATTGAAAGCTTTGGATTTTCTCTTCTTTGCAATCTTTACTTTTTATATATTTGTGTCCTTAGGGTGTTAAATATTTCTCATGTATTTTTTTTACCATTGATACTTCCTTTTGTTTTAATAGAATATCCACTGATTTTTTATCTATTGAGGATTTAATTTTTTATTTATTGAGTATGAATATGTAAAAATGTATTCTATAGATGGATATTAAAATTTTGTCATGTTGGCTGAAAATACTTTCCCAATTTGTTTGCTTATTAGATTGAAGTCAGAATTATCATAAAATTGTTTCACAAATTCTTTTTCTATTGTCAGTCTTAAGCTTCAGATGAATAGATATAATAATATATATATACACTAATGAATAACATCATTTTCAGTTTTTTTAGAGGAAATTTGCAAGATGCAAAAATTTGACTTTGCTTCCTAGAATCTTAATTTCTAAAAAGTAAGAAGGAAAAAAAGCACAGTTCCAGCTCTTAAAAATGTTTACAGTCTTTATTCCAAATTTGCATATTTTTAAACTGCATTTTCAGCTGCCCTAATCATTGGAATTTGAGTCCCTTAACATGCTTTCAAAATGTATATAATTTTATATTTTGTGTTCAGTAATTTAAATATTTAACACTTTTTCTGTGTTCAATAAGATAATAATATAAACTTTTGGTGAAGTCTTGTTTTAACTTCATGTTAATGATATTTTGTTTTGCAGATATATGATTACTGTTAGAAACAAACAAATACCTAGTTTGAATTTGTGCTTAGGAATTTTTAATGGTTAATAGTACTCAAATTATAAAATCATTCCTGAGTTTTAACTACATTACTATTATTTTGAGGGGGTGGGTCATTTTTCTTTCCACCACTGGTATATTCAGATAAGGACTTCTGAAATTTACTATTGTTTATACTACTCTAAAAGGAAATATATATAGTAGATTATTTTCTAGAAAATTATGAATTGTTTTAAAGAACACAAGAATTTTTGAGAAGACTTTACAAATTCCTTAGGCTCTGAGACCCAATTTGAGAAGCAATACACTTAGCCTGTCTCTCTTTTAGTATTCTAATAAAATTTTTGAGAATTGTCTTGATCAATAACAGGGAGAAAAACAAAAACAAATTTTTAAGGAAATTTGAGTTATATATTACTTTTAGAATTTGTTTTAGGGATTGTGGATGGATTGAGTACCAATATTTCTTTGGTTTCTTCAGAATTTAAGTTATTCTTCAGATGTTCTGAACTTGTTATCTTTCCTGAAAGTTTAGGACCTATATACATTTTTTGTCTCAGTTTTAGTTTATATCTTGCCATTGAAAAACATTCAGGTTTTAATTTACCTGAGAAATAGAAGTAAAATATGGCAGGAACAGAAGCTGGGTATCTTTAGGATTCTTTCTTATCGGGGTCAAAACGTTTTTTCCAGTAAAGGGCCATGAGTAGGGCCCTGTATGTTTTATAAGCCAGACTCAACTTTGCTTTTGTGCTGCAAAACTAGCCTCAGACAGTATACAAATGAATGGGTATGATTCTGTTCCAATAGAACTTTTTTTTTTTT
The DNA here is from genome assembly GCF_032452875.1 of Bos javanicus. Classification (NCBI taxonomy): domain Eukaryota; kingdom Metazoa; phylum Chordata; class Mammalia; order Artiodactyla; family Bovidae; genus Bos; species Bos javanicus. Next base: position 48,162,715 of record NC_083869.1, on the reverse strand, counting down.
TTTAACAAAAACAGACAGTGGGCTTAGTTTGCTGATTGCTTTGCTAAGGCTTGTTTTGGATGAATCTGTCTCTGTAAGGGCTGACTTACTAAAAGAAAAAAAATGTTGGTGATTTTGATGAGGCCTCTCTAAGGGCAGCTTTTGCCACCACTGTACAATTTATACATCTTATAAAACCTCTGACGTACAATTATAATATTGCTACTTTTTTATTTAGTTGTATCTGAGACCTTTGACAGCAGACCCTGCCCAACCTATTAGTTAGCTCATTCTTAGATGGACATTGATCTTTCTTGTTTTTAGCCCATTGTCTAAATTCCTAGGTTGAGTCTGTAAGTACGTTAATGCCAATAAGGTATACCCTTCTCCCACCATTGTCACCCTGTTTGATCAGACTAGAAACTTGATATACTTGTTCAGTACTGATAAAATTCCTTTTCCTGGGATCACGGGACTGCAGTCTCTAATACCAGGCAGATAATATTTATGCCTCTGCTTTATATAAAGTAGATATCACAAAAACTTACTGCTCCTACTGCTTATCTTCAAGTGTTACCACTGCACAAAGACCTCTTCCACATTGCTGCTTCTTCCAGCTAAGCTCAGTTAGAAGCTGGTGCTACCCTAGATCAAATCTGCATTCTTTCTCATAACTCCTTGGACACACTAATTTTTGCTGCTCCTTACCTTTCTCTGAGGCTCACTACTGCCCCCAGCCCCAACCTTGTCTATTCCCAGCCATTTTTCATAGGGACAGTCAAGCCTCACAGTTGAACTCACCCTCGTCCTCTTACCTAGTGACAATCAAAAGAGCACTAAAGTTAAAGTGAAGTGAAAGTCGCTCAGTCTTGTCGGACTCTTTGCAACTCCATGGACTGTCCATGGAATTCTGCAGGCCAGAATACTGGAGTGGGTAGCCTTTACCTTCTCCAGGGGATCTTCGCAATCCAGGGTTCGAACCCAGGTCTCCCAAGTTGCAGGCAGATTCTTTACCAACTGAGCCACAAGGGAAACCCAAAAGCTTTGATGTAACTACTTGACAAATAATTGGAGGCTTTACGTTGGCCAGCTTCCCTTCTTTTCTTCTTCCCTTCTGTCCTTTTTTCCTTCCTATATTCCTTTAGTAATTGATGTATTAAAAATAATGCTTAAAATGTTGACAGCAGTTTGTTCTTATGTATAGTCTACTGCTCTTATATTAAGGTATTTCTGAATACGTTTGTAAGAGCTGAAATTATGTGTTGTGGTCACTTCTTAATAGCTAAAATCATGGTTCTTGCTTGTTTTGCCTCCTTCAAGTCCTATTACCCAATGAGCAGGTGAGATTCTTCAATACATTGGAGTCTGACAGAGATGTAATTGCATAGCCTGCATCTGAGAAAATAAATTTAGACATCACATTTTCCAAAAGAAGATTTGGAACTAGATAGCTCCCAACTTCATCTCCGATTTTCTCATGTATAAGCCCTACCTGTTCAGGGCAGGAACAAGGAAAGGGTAAGCCATCTTTGCTTTATTCTGGAGCATGTACCAAGAAGGGCCTAGCAGACTTCTTTCTAGCCACATGGAACCCATATCAAGGCTTTCCTATTTTCATATAGCCTTGTATGTCCCAGCATTGTTAAGACAGAAAGGGAAGGAACGTGGAATGAGAATAGCTTTAAGATTGGAGGAAGCTGGACCCTGGTAGGCTGTGTAAACCTATTGTTTAAAGTTCCAGCTATCAGCTTAGAAGAGCAAACTTAGGAGTTTTTGTGGTGTTTCTATGTTTTTCTAGCCTGTGACCATCCTCCATCCCATAGTTGAAGCCAGAATGTTACCTAACAAAATCAGCAGCAGTATCATGAGCATTTCAGATCATCGTTCAAAAATGATATAGGATGACCATTCTTAGGAAAGGAAATTAATACAGGGGATATCACAGTATGAATTAAAATGTGAAGTGTCTCAAAGTTGAATGTGTAAATTACCACCTGTTAGATAAATGAGAGCTGACATGGAAAGTGAGGGATAGGAAAGTTAAACAAAATAAAATGCTAAATTTGAATATTCCATGGATTATAGTTTTTTTAGTAGAAAACACTCTAAACTCTGTGTGATTTTTCTTAAAGATAGGAAGATTTTCTATTAATGCTCATTGGCTGGAATATATACAAAGCAGAACTGAAAAGATAAATTTAGCATTTAATTGATGCGTGGTTAATAAAACATATCTGTTATTTGTGTGTTCCAAAATTAACTAGATGGTTTGTTAAAGTTTTGGAGGTAGCAAGTGCCAAGAGGCAGTTACAGCATTATTTTCACTGGCTAGATTTATACATATTTGTAGATTTTTTAAATACTGTGTTATTAGGTAAATATTTTATGTTCAGCTCATCATGATGCCTCATGTCTCACAATCTACTATTCACCTTAGTATTTCCCTCAGCAGTACTAAACTGTTTTTAAATCTACCATATTCACTATGTTTTCCTCACCTTTGCTCAAGCTGGACCTTAAGTGAAGAATGCACTTCATTTGTCTGCTTGTTTCATTCTTATTTACCATGTCAGATTTGACTTGAACATCCTTTCTGGCTTCTTTTGTTCTTCAGAGAATTTTTGGCACCACCAAGTTTTGTTGTTAAAGTTTTTTGGGAACGCCTAGAGAGCAGAGATGGCATTCCCAACATGTTGCACAGATCATGATACGTCAAGGTGCTCAATAAGTATTGGTATAATCTATATTGGATATAGATTTACTTAAAAAACAAAACCACTGAATTTAGATTCTGTTTTTGTTTTTATTTGACTGTTAACTGGAATTAAAACTCATGGAAGTGGGATGCTGTTCAGAGTTACAAAATAATTTCATTCAATTCCTGTCCCCTGTCTTACACTACACCCAACTTTATCCCTCGCCCAGCCCCTCAATCTTCCAAAGCTGAGTTGGTAACTGAGTTGTCATTCTTATTCTCATTTCACACCCATGCTATAATAAAGTGTCTTGCCCTGTGTGGGCAAAGGTTTAACAAAACCTTTCCCCTTCAGCGTGAGAGTTTGACCTTCTGTTAACTGCGAGCTCTGTTTCCTTGGTAACCTGATAAGGGTAATATATCAGCTGTGTCACTAGGCGACATTGCTTATGGTAAAAATTGATAAACTTCATCTGTACTGATAGCACTATTAATACCTGGCAAGAAGCCATATATTTGGGTTTTCCTGAATGTGGTGACTTTCATAAATGGGTCCTGGAAGCGAGGCCTATGGAATTGATACAAAGATGCTGACAGACACCTGGTAGGGTATGAGGTCTCTAAAATCAGTGCTTCCTCATCTGTCTAATATGGATCTCATCTTGTAATGAAGCCTTGATCTAGGAGGCCAGAAAAGAGCTCCCTGCTAGCTGTGTGAACCATTATGTGGACTGCTACAAGGTCTCCTGCAGAAGAGGAATAGCTGGCACTGCCCTGCTGGCAAACGTCAACTTGTCTTGTAACATTCTGGGTAGACTATTGTCTGGGGTCCCTTGTGGTTGTCCTGTGAATCTGCATATTCAGTTGGACCTAAAAAGATATTTTTAGTGGGATTGGGGGATCTGGCAACATAAACTTTGTTTCTGGGATCATCCTAAGGAGAGAATGTTTTGGGGAATGTATTTGAAGAAGCAGATCTTACATTAGTTATTTGAGTGTTATGCTATCCCTTTGAGATCATATCTGAATCCAAGAGTTTTTTCTACATTAGGTTATAGCATACGTCCAACAAGTAACTTCTGTTGAAGAAAGTCTGATTTGGTTGTACATTGCAATTGTTCATTCATCAAGTATTCCCACTGATAATGCATTGATAGGTTCCTTTTTCGTTGCTTTTATGATTTGGGAGTCATCTTAAGTGAGGAGATTATGAGTGATAACTGTAACTAATCAACAGTTAGTGTGTACCTGTTTTTGCTTTCACTATGTCATTGCTGTTTGTACCATATTGATAGATTCTGTATCTAATTTTTCATCTAGTTTTGCTAACAGTTACTTAATTATTTCATTTAAAATTTGACCTTTCCTTTAAAATTTGAAGTCATTATAAAAAAGGTTTTCATTCTCTGGTTATAATTTTAAGTGATATATTATTACCAGTAGGTAAAGGAAAATAACAAAGTTTTTTAGGAATTGAGAATCTTAAGACCCAATTCTAGACCCAAAATCTATACCCAAAAAGTCTAAATCTTTAATCTAAGACCCAACATTTTAGCTAATGCAGGATGCATTCATTTAATTTTTTTTAATGTTTCAGAAACAACATGTGATCTCTTTTGAAAAAATGTATGGATAAAAGAAAGGAAAGTTTCTAAATGTATAATTTCATTGTTCAGAGATATCCACTGTTAGCATACATGTTTTTCATTACTTACTTTTTATTTTGCATAAATATACAATGTAAAGGTGGAAGAGGGAAGTGAGAAACAGAGACATGTATCTATCTCCATTTTAATTTTTTAAATAGGATCAAAATGTTCATACTGTTAAATGACCTTTTTTCATTTGATACATCATAAGTATATTTCCATATCTGTGTATTTGTCAGCATAATTTTAAAATTCAAGATAGAACTATACTAAATGGATGGAGAAGGCAATGGCACCCCACTCCAGTACTCTTGCCTGGAAAATCCCATGGACGGAGGAGCCTGGTAGGCTACAGTCCATGGGGTCGCTAAGAGTCGGACATGACTGAGCGACTTCACTTTCACTTTTCACTTTCATGCATTGGAGAAGGAAATGGCAACCCACTCCAGTGTTCTTGCCTGAGAATCCCATGGATGGGGGAGCCTGGTGGGCTGCTGTCTATGAGGTAGCACAGAGTCGGACACGACTGAAGCGACTTAGCAGCAGCAGCAGCATACTAAATGGAAGAACCATAATTTATTTGGTTAGTCCACTGTTGTTGGCTTTTATGTTTTTTTCCTTATTGACAGGAGTCTACCTTAAGACCTCACACTAAATGGTTATCCAGCCAGTGCTTTCTTCTAGATTAACATTTATATAAATGTCACCTTATACTGTCTTAATGTGTTTACCATCTATGTCACAATGCTGTATAATAAGAAGGTTGTGGGAAACTCAACAGTAGGTGGTTCCTATTTATACAAATTATTGCTAAGCCATTTTATCCTTATCTTTTCAGTGTCTTCATTAATTAATGCAAATACTGAATAAGATCAGAGGACAAAACAGGTGACACTTCCCTAAAGACTTTTCTCTCTATATCAACATAGCATTCTACTTTAGGGGTGAGATTGTCTCTGGTGCTTTTATGTCATGATGTATGTAATATCCACTTGAGTAATTTAATATTTGTAGTATGTTTGCTACTAGTAGGACAGAGTAATCTCAGCTGCTTTATTCAAAAGTATCAGCACAACTGTTAAAATCATTAAGAACCCATGGAAAAACAAACCAACAAAAAATCCTCAGGCAAAATTCTGTTTTTATCATGGTAGGATCAAGGTTCTTTAATGAAGAAATGGATAGGGTACCAGGTATAAAAGTTTGAGGGCGTATCTCTAGTTCACATTTCACCATTTTGTCCAAAATATAACTTGGAGAGTTTTTTCATTTTTGTATTGTTATAGCTGATACTTCCTAGCATGTTCTAGATTGTTAGAATTATGGAAAAGTCTGGCAACAATGGGGCTTCCCTGGTGGCTCAGATGGTAAAGCGTCTGCCTGCAATGCGGAAGACCAGGGTTCGATCCCTGGGTCGGAGAGATCTCCTGGGAAAGGCAATGGCAACCCACTCCAGTACTCTTCCCTGGGAAATTCTGTGGACGAAGGAGCCTGGTAGGCTACAGTCCATGGGGTCTCAAAGAGTTGAACATGACTGAGCGACTTCACTTTCACTTTTCTGGCAACTTTGCTACTGTGAAAATTAGAAATACATAAATAACATTAAACACGATCTTAATACTGTTTTGTTTATACAACTGTCTTTTAAAATGTAAGCGTAAAACTTTAGTATTACTATAATTTGATAATAACTCCAAGAAATAATTTAATAAAACAGTACACATAGCTTAAAATACTGAGAATTATTTTCATTTAAAGTTAAAAATCACTAATAGTAGCCTAGTAGATTTTGATATTCTCTCCCTCTTTCTGTCACACTCCATCTTCATATATAAATATACATGGATATTTATGTAAAATGTATTTTTCTATGTGTATGTATATATGATATTGTTTTATGTATATGTGCATATATATAAATATGTGAAGAGTTTGCAGATGGTCATAGTTATGAGGCAAACATGGTGCTAAGTCACTTTATATTCTCACTTAATACACCTAATTATCCAGTGAAATAGGTACTATTTTTTTTTAACTCGAAAATCATTTTGTATTGGGGTATAGCCAACTACCAGTGTTGTGATAGTTTCAGGTGAACAGTGAAGGGTCTCAGCCATAGGTATACATGTATCCATTCTCTCCAAATCCCACTCCCATCCAGGCTGGCACATAACATTCAGCAGAGTTCCATGTGCTATACAATAGGTATTTGTCTTTGAGATGATAAAATTCGCATGTAGAGAGAAGTGGCTTGTCCACAGTCACATGGTGTTTAAGTAATAGACATTGGGACTCAAGCTGAGATCTCTCAATGCTTATGGTGTTACAACTAATAGATCAGATCAGATCAGTCGCTTAGTCGTGTCCGACTTTTTGCGACCCCATGAATCGAAGCACGCCAGGCCTCCCTATCCATTACCAACTCCCGGAGTTCACTGAGACTCACGTCCATCGAGTCAGTGATGCCATCCAGCCATCTCATCCTCTGTCGTCCCCTTCTCCGCCTGCCCCCAATCCCTCCCAGCATCAGAGTCTTTTCCAGTGAGTCAACTCTTCGCATGAGGTGGCCAAAGTACTGGAGTTTCAGCTTTAGCATCATTCCTTCCAAAGGAATCCCAGGGCTGATCTCCTTCAGAATGGACTGGTTGGATCTCCTTGCAGTCCAAGGGACTCTCAAGAGTCTTCTCCAACACCATAGTTCAAAAGCATCAATTCTTCGGCGCTCAGCTTTCTTCATAGTCCAACTCTCACATCCATACATGACCACTGGAAAAACCATAGCCTTGACTACACGGACCTTTGTTGGCAAAGTAATGTCTCTGCTTTTGAATACGCTGTCTAGGTTGGTCATAACTTTCCTTCCAAGGAGTAAGCATCTTTTAATTTCATGGCTGCAGTCACCATCTGTAGTGATTTTGGAGCCCAGAAAAATGAAGTCTGACACTGTTTCTACTGTTTCCCCATCTATTTCCCATGAAGTGATGGGACCGGATGCCATGATCTTCGTTTTCTGAATGTTGAACTTTAAGCCAACTTTTTCATTCCACTTTCACTTTCATCAAGAGACTTTTTAGTTCGTCTTCACTTTCTGCCATAAGGGTGGTGTCATCTGCATATCTGAGGTTGTTGAGGTTTCTCCCGACAATCTTGATTCCAGCTTGTGTTTCTTCCAGTCCAGCGTTTCTCATGATGTAAGGCAATGCTAAAGAATGCTCAAACTACCGCACAATTGCACTCATCTCACACGTGGTAAAGTAATGCTCAAAATTCTCTAAGCCAGGCTTCAGCAATATGTGAACTGTGAACTTCCTGATGTTCAAGCTGGTTTTAGAAAAGGTAGAGGAACCAGAGATCAAATTGCCAACGTCCGCTTGATCATGGAAAAAGCAAGGGAGTTCCAGAAAAGCATCTATTTCTGCTTTATTGACTATGCCAAAGCCTTTGTGTGGATCACAATAAACTGTGGAAAATTCTGAAAGAGATGGGAATACCAGACCACCTGATCTTCCTCTTGAGAAATTTGTATGCAAGTCAGGAAGCAACAGTTAGAACTGGACATGGAACAACAGACTGGTTCCAAATAGGAAAAGGAGTTCGTCAAGGCTGTATATTGTCACCCTGTTTATTTAACTTATATGCAGAGTACATCATGAGAAATGCTGGACTGGAAGAAACAACTAATATATATGCCCAATATATTTACCTGTTGAATATCCTGTTCATTAAAGATGATCTTAGATATTTTCTCTATGTTAATTCAAAATTACCCATTTCTGTCCTTTAAGTTCTCTTAGGCTCCCCACTGTCTTTAAAAATGCATTGGTTTTAAACACTTTTAAAGAACAAAGATGGTTGTTTATGTCCTACAAATTTTTCATTGAAGATACTATGTCGGATAGCTCTTTCTAATTGAAAATGGAATAAATGTTTAACACTGAGATTTGTAATCATTAAGTTTGCCTTTGCATACTGATCATAGTGCAATCAAATAGTAAATTGGAAAGATTATATGAAGAAAATAATTTAAGCTTTCTGGATAGTGCATGTTTACAAAATGTCTTACATGATCCGTATTATCTTCTGGAGGATATTATGGCTAAATGTACATATCTGTTCACTTTGTTTTAGTTATTATATGCATCTAGAGAATTCATAATGCTAATTCAAACATAGGTTCTGCCCTGCTCATACTATCCAATATAATACTAGCACTTATTATTATAATAGATGCAATGTCTTGAGATCTACTGAAAGTCAGATACCCAAGAATGGGACTATGTGTACATGTATTGTAGTTACCTGAAACCTGCATAGTGAAAATGAATCATCATTTAGTTAAAAATAAGTTTACTAAGTCATACCGTCTCACAAAGTGTCATCCCTCGGGATAATATATTTTTAGATGCAATGCAGATTCCTGTTTTACCAGGGAATAAGCATTTAGAAAATGTATGGGCCAAAATGCGTACTTTTATCTTTATAGGTAAAATTTTTATTTTAGAAATTATCAATGTGGTTTCTCTATGTCTAAAAAAATGTTTTTCAAAGTATCTGTGTTATACAGCATAAAGAAAAATACTTGTTCCTTTTATTGTGATTAATTTTGGCTTATCATTTTTTTTTTCTGGGGATTTGGCCTGTATATCAACTAAAGGTTTGATTGAATGGTAAGTTGAATGCTTTTAGATTTAGCATATGACATAATATATAATTTTAGAGTTTCAGGGCCCACCTGAATTAGTTGTTGTAAAAAAAACTGAATAAAATGGCTCTTGATTGTCCCTAACAATAGATCATTACTTTCCATGACAGGCTCTTGTATTTTAAATGTATCAGATTTATTTAACACTGAAGTTTTATCATTCTAAATTTTCATCTCCTGAAAACTAGATCACTTGGGTCTCACTGGGGGTAGTTTTTCCTTTACCAAGGTTAAATATTTATGTATGTTTTCTGTTAGTTTTCTTAAACCACAGTGATTTGATTGAGAAATATAAATTTCTGTTGTACTTTAATTAAATTTTGATTTAACATTGTTAGTGTTCTAGAGTGCATATATGTAGCCCTAAAGTTTGCTCTTTTAACAAAAATGGCACTGGAGATGAAGTGATAAGATGGAGTGAATACTCCATCTAGGTTTCTCTGTACACCCTTGGGTTCTCTGCACACTCAGGCCTTACACCTGAGGCCTTAGACCCCTCCTATGGAACTGACCATAATCGTCACAAAGCAATATTTTCTTACATAGTAGCTGATTTAATCTAAATTGCCTGCTCTCCTTAAAAGTGTGAAGATTTTTTGTTACTGTGTGACATGACAATAGATAGAGATTCTATTGTGGTGATGAAGTCAGTTTAGAAGAGAAGAAGGTTACTGTTGCCTTAATTTTAGATTTACTGTGCTTTTTTGGGGGGAAGGGGAGAATATAGGTAAGTCAGACTGCCATTAAACCTTTTTTCTTGATGTACAAATAAAACCTCTTGGACTTAAGGAAACATTGCCAACATTGGTGAATTTGAAGTTAATATTAAAATTCAGTGTTGTAATTGTTTTTCATGAATCAGTTTTAAACTGTATAAATGATTTTCTTATCTATTTTCAGTCCTTGCTCTTATATTTAAAAACATTACCTCGGTGGAAACAAAAAATTAGGTGGTATGAATGGCAAGTAAACCTAAAAGAAATAAATTTTTTCACATGAAGACGTGGCAGTAATGATTTGGAAATGAGTGGCTGGACTAATGCTAACTTTTCACCCTACCCCAGCCTCTGTTAATAAAAGGGTGTTGGCAGAGTAAAGGCTTCTTCCTTTAGACAGGGCTACCAGAGAAAGGTGTCCTCTGGGTTTCTATTAAGGCAAATAGGTCTCTAGACAGAGCATTTTGTGAAGACAGTGAGGCATAGGGGATTGTCATTTGTTAATTAGTAATTACAGCAGCAGTAACAGAGGTGCAGTAGAAAAAGCATTGTCAGAAGGGATTATTGAAAAGATGGCTCAGGAAAGAAGCCAAGACTAGAATGAGGCAAACTAGGGAGGAGTATAGATCAGGAGTCTCTAACCTCTGGGATTCAATGCCTGATGATCTGAGGTGGAGCTGATGTATTAATAATAGAAATAAAGTGCCCAGTAAATGTAATGCATGTGAATCATCCCGAAACCATCCCCCTTCCTCCCTGGTCTGTGGGAAAATTATCTTCCACAAAACTGGTCCCTGGTGCTAAAAAGCTTGGGGACCGTTGCTGTAGATGAGTCAGGAAGTGCAGGGCATACTGGGATAAACTGAATTTAGTCAGATTTGTTTCTTGGGCTTCTTTGATAGTCACAGGCAAAACTGAAAACTGATTTACTCCATTTAAAATCGAAATAAAAGTCTAGAACCCTGCACACTTAACCTTTTTTCCTTGTCTGACCTCTGTCCCATTAGCTTTCTTTATATAAGCTCTAGACCAGAGAAAGAGAAATGGAAATAATTATTCTGAAAGGTGTGTATAATATTAGAGCTTTTTTATATATAAATATTTCTATATGTATATCTAAAAGCAGAAACTCAATATTTATTTTAAAAACTTTTAATATATTAAATATACATTAATTTATATATTTTTATTATATATATACTATATATGTTTTACTTGTATATTATATATATAAATATATTGTTTATATATTTTTATTTATTTAAAAACCTTATATATATTTATATATATCTAAAAGCAGAAACTCAATATTTATTTAAAAATATTACTATCACACTTAAAAAAGTTAGAAATAGTCCTTAATTATTATCATACATGCCAGCTTTCAGATTTTTCCTTTCCAATTGTGAGTTTGCCTTTTTGAGGGTTTTTTGTTTGTTTGTTTTTTGTTTTTTTAGAGTTTGCTTGAATCAGGAGATAAGATCCATACATTGCAGTTCGTTGATGTATCTCTTAAGTGTTTCTGAATCTGTAGCTATTCTGTCTCAGGATTAATAATTGATTAGCCATACTTGTATAGGTATAATTTCTCTTACAGGGATTTTAGCAAATAGCCATCTATATTGTAAGAAATATATGAGACAGTACATATCCAGTTTTTTATTCAGTCTCCACATCAATGTATTATGATCAAAATAACTAGTCTGCAATGTTAGTAGTATTAGGAAATGTTAGTAATTAGCCAATTTATTCAATCGTAAATAGCATCTGTATAGTTGCCTTCTTAATTTGCCCTGCAAGTGTAGTCTTAGAAAGTTAAGTATCCTGATTATCCCATCCTGGTTAGAAAAACAGGTCATAAAGTTGAAATGACTGGTGATTTGCCCTCCATCACCCTTAGAAATGACTTGAAGGCTCAGAGCACTTGATTTTTTCAGCAGAGAGATGCTTTTGTCTCTCTGCTTTGTACTACAGTGAAGTGTGAGTTTTAAAATAGGATATGTGTAGCCTGATGATGAGTATGATTGGTACTGTATCAATCAAGATAGACTATATTATGAAGTAGTGAGAAAATTTAAAACAACAGTAACAGTGAAAATTTGTTTCTTGATATCCTTACATGACCATCATGATCAGAGGTATCTCTCTGTTCTCAGTAATCTAAGGACTTTATGAAGCAGCCACCATTTCAGTCATCACTTATCATCAAACTGGAAAGAAATGGGGAGAGGGAGGAAGAGCAGTGGAAGGTCTCACATCTGCAATTAAATGATCCAGACCAGAGGAACACATCCAGTCTCAAGGAGGCTGTGAAGTTAGTCATGTATATGCCTCATAGTAGAGAACTAGCTATGGCCAGCAGTACAAATAAGTAACGTTGTAAGTAATAATTCTGACATCCATTCATTCATTTACTTGTCCATTCATTCTTCAGTCAAATGTTTATCGAATGGCTGCTTTATGCAAGTCACTGTACTGGACAGTAGAAATAGTAAAGTGGGTCGAGCACTTTCCATTCCTTCTTTCTAGGTTCTCAGGCTAGTAGAGTCAGAAGCAGGTTATTCTGTATTAGGGTCAACAAAGCATCACCTACCCTCCAAATCTGGCCTGCACCTGTTTTAGCTCTTAAGCTAAAATGTCTTACATTTTTAAAGTGTTGAAAAACTAAATGAACAATAGAATATTCAACAGAAATTGTAAGTAGTCTGCACAACTAAAAATATTTACTATATGACCCTTTATAGTAGAAATGTTTGCTGACTTCTGTAACATCTGTATTTAAATTTGAAACTCCTCAAACTGATTGCTCTCTAGACATTGTCAGATAAAAAGCACACATTTATCTTGTAACTGCCTTTTGTTTGACCTGATACTGCATTTTTATGGAAAAATAAGTATTTTTCTGTGTTGTTGGAATGGTGACTTCATTGGCATCTTGAGTGGTCTTACCATGAGCACTGGAGACATGGGATCTGCATTAGATTTGATACATAGTTAGGTAACCTCAGACGGTCAGATCCCTCAGTGGGTGTGTGGTGATGGTGGTTTAGTCACTAAGTCATATCCCACTCTTGTGACCCCAGGGACTGTAACCTGCCAGGCTCCTCTGTCAATGGGATTTTCCAGGCAAGAATACTGGAGTCAGTTGCCATTTCCTTTTTCAGGAAATCTTCCCAACCCAGAGATCAAACCCCAGTCTTCTGCATTGCAAGCAGATTCTTTACCTACTGAACCACCATGGAAGCCCCAAGTGTGTATATACAGATATTAAGTAATGATTTGTTTGGAAACAGAATGTAAAGCAACCATGAAGATATCTGCTTCCTTGGAGAAGCAAGACCTAAATTTTATGGGCTTTGAAAATCAAAGGCAGTAGATGAAATAGATTTTTCATTTTCCATTCTATGGCTTGGGCTTCTCAATTAAGGATTGTAAGTGTAGATATTTCTTAAACTGAACAAGATGATGCGGTTCAAAGTATATGGGCTTCAAAAATTATGTGTCATTTCCCTACTGTGAACGAGGCACTTGATATTGAAGGACAAGTAAAAATCACTCCTCATACTTCAAGTTCAGAATAAAAGAGAAGGGAATTCTGATTCAGGTTGAGAGAAATTGTATAAAAGCTGGTTTATTCTACAATAATTTTGGAGGAAAAGCCTTAAAATACACTTTTATAGCCCAAGGAGAGAAAAGATACCTTGAGCTCATACGTCACACAGTCTTGCATTGACCATCAGAGATCAGTTGTATCCTAAACTTCTTTTTTTTTTTTTTTTTGCATTTAAGAATTTAGAACTCTGACAGATTCCACACTAGTTTCAGAATCTACTTAAGGCATTCTAATATATGGACTGTAGATTGTAAATGCCAAAAATACCTGTTTAACAACAGTGTGTTGAATTCATAGCCAAGGTTAGCTTCTCTTCTTTTGAGTTTATAGGAGCCAAATTTTTATAGGTTTGCAGAAAATTTTCATTCATATCTAGAGCTTCAGAGCTTGAGCCCTTTAATGTTCCTTTCAACTATTTTACAAATACTTGAGTTTGTTTTCTTAACAATAGGAAGCATATTTTTCCAAATAATTCATAAGAATCTTTCTAGTTTTATGACTGTGACAGGATGACAGACAAGACTCAGTTTTATGATTCCAATAATTCTGATCAGATTCTGAGCTTTTATTCTAAATGGCCTGTGTATTTAGTGGGTGCCTGTACTTAGTGGATGCTTGTTGGCATAATATTTTGCTAGTCATCTATTTGTTTACGGAACAGCAGATTGCTCTAAATACACCAGATGTGCCAGTTTTTACTATAAATTTTGTGTGATCCATTTCCCATTGCTATTGACTACTGCTATATGTAATTCTTGGGGGCTTCTCAGGTGGTGCTAGTGGTAAGGAACACACCTGCCAATGCAGAAGATGTAAGAGACAGGGGTTTGATCACCAAGTCAGGAACATCCCCTGGAGGAGGGAATGGCTGCCTTCTCCAGTATTCTTGCCTGGAGAATCCCATGGACAGAGGAGCCTGTCAGGCTACAGTCGATAGGGTCAGGTCTTCATTAGTAAGCTCCTTGTGTTGTACAGCAAGGAGTTCAGTTAAGTTGTCCTCTTTCATATCTAGTTCCAGCTTGTACACAAAAGCACAACTACTTGTGGAGGATGTACACAAAGGACAATGCATGCCAAGCACGAGGACTAACTTATGTGACTGGATGTGCAAATGCACGTTCACATTTTTGGAAGTTCATAATTTGAAGGTGGGCATGAAGGGGTCTTACTGTACTGGGTTTGGCCTAACTTATATCAGTCTTATCCTGGCTTATATCAGTCATATATCAGTGACTTTTAGATGTTTTAGAGGGTGACAGTAGTGTTGGTAGGAGTAACCACCCCAAGGATATTGTAGTTAAAAAACCGAACTTAGTTTTGATAATACAAATGAGAGAAAGTGAAGCTTCACAGAATATTTTTTGTTGGTGGATGAGTTCAGAATATAAACCATTTCTGTGTTCCTGAAATTCTCCAGTCATAGAGGCAGTCCCTGTCCATCCATGGCATCCGTGTCTCGGTTATATTTGTGACTACTCTCCTCCCCATTAAAACTAGCCTTTGCCTATTTTCATTCGTGTCCAGATCCCAGAAGCTAATTTAATTTTAATTTAATAAACCATGTTTTCATGTTAATAAATACTGCTTTATCTCTAGTGGATCTTTGGGGATTACTAAGACAAAATCAAAACAAAACAAAAAGCAGTCTAAAGGAAAGGAAGTTTAGAATCAAAGTGAAGGTGAAGTCTGAAAGTATGGAATTAGGGGCAAGTGATTAATCTTTCCCTCAGAGGAGACAGGTGACCATATACTAAATATGAGTCAGTAGTAGTCTGACTGAGTCATTTATATCTTGTGATGCAAGAGATGTATTAAAATCATACCCTTCAATGAAATCAGCGTATATGAAAATTCAGTGTATTCTGTATTTTTAGACATACCTTCTGCAGGTCACAAGTTTCAAGTAACCTCAAAAAATGACCCAGGAATGTTGAGTCATGAGAAACTCAGTAGTTTACTTTGTATAAATATTCTTTTAAAAGTGTGATTGTTTTTCTGAACTTTTGAGCAACTGTTTGGAATGTAGTATTTTACTAGTTTCTAAATAAATGTTTATTATTGAAAAAAATGATCTCATTGATTTTCCCATTAATTTTATCCAACAGTAAATCTAAAGTAAAAGTGTGTGGTAATGTAAATACAACATTTACTATATTTAATAATACTTAAAAATATATCAAGCATCATATTTTCACATAGCATTGTTTAGGTTTAAAATCTTTTTCACTGAGCCTCAATTTAAAGACTCGTTAGGCTTAAAATAGAAAATTTACATTCATTCTGAAAGTTTTTAGATGGTCAGGGAGAAAGACAAATACATCTGTGACTCTTTCATTAGTTTGTGGATCTGCTACACTTTAAATATTATGAAGTAAGGGAAATGCTTAAAATGAAAATATTTAAAAGTATTATAATATAATTAGGAAAATATAGAGCTCTTTAAGCATTTAAAATGTTAAAAGGAAATACTCAGCAATCCCACTGCTGGACATACACACCGAGGAAACCAGAATTGAAAGACACACGTGTACCCCAATGTTCATCACAGCACTGTTTACAATAGCCAGGACATAGAAGCAGCCTAAATGTCCATCAGCAGACAAATGGATAAGAAAGCTATAGTACATATACACAATGGAATATTACACAGCCGTTAAAAAGAATACATTCAAATCAACTCTAATGAGGTGGATGAAACTGGAGCATATTATACAGAGTGAAGTAAGTCAGAAAGAAAAATATCAATACAGTATACTAATGCATATATATGGGATCTAAAAATATGATAACGATGACCCTATATGCAAGACAGCAAAAGAGACACAGATGTAAAGAACAGTCTTTTGGACTCTGTGGGGGAAGGCGAGGGTGGGATGATTTGAGACAATAACATTGAAACGTGTATATTATCACATGTAAAACAGATCGCCAGTCCAGGTTCGATGCATGAGATGGTGCTCAGGGCTGGTACACTGGGATGACCCTGAGGGATGGGATGGGGAGGGAGGGGGGTTCAGGATGGGGAGCACATGTACACCCATAGCTGATTCATGTCAATGTATGGCAAAACCATTACAATATTGTAAAGTAATTAGCCTCCAATTAAATTAATTTTTAAAAGAAAAGAGAAAAAAATATTAGAAGGAAATGTAGCAAAATGCTAAATGGTTGTATTCAGGTGCTAAGATTAGGACCTTATTTTTTTTTTTTTTCTTCTAGATTCCAATATTTCTGTAATGTAGCTGTTAGTTTTATGATGAGAAGAATAAATATATTTTTGCAAAATGCAATAAAGGAAGGTAGGATTAAATATAGAGAAGCATTTGCTGCAGAGGCACTTATATTAAATGTAAGGATAATTCCTGTACCCTAAAGAGCGTAGTTTCTTTATAGTATATATCACTGTAAGAAGCAGTTCATGGCTCATAGTGTCAGAATGCTAGGCAAAGTAAAAGTAGTTAAATGTTAACTTACTGACCGTCTTCTCTAAACCTCTGCTACCATGGGATTCCCTGGTAGCCTAGCTGGTAAAGAATCTACCTGCAATGCAGGAGACCCTGGTTTGATTCCTGGGTTGGGAAGATCTGCTGAAGGGATAGGCTACTCAGTACAATATTCCTGGGCTTCCCTGGTAAAGAGTTTTTGAACTCGGCTGGTAAAGAATCTGCCTGCAGTGTGGGAGACCTGGGTTCGATCCCTGGGTTGGAAAAATCCCCTGGAGAAGGGAACGGCTACCCACTCCAGTATTTTGGCCAGGAGAATTGCATGGACTATAGTCCATGAGATCACAAAGAGTCGGACACAGCTGAGCTGCTTTCACTTTAAACCTCTGCAGTTCTCCCAAACATCGGAATAAAAACTCTGTGAAGATGGAGTTGTTTTTTTAAATTGTTATACATGTAAAATTTATAATCATTTCTAGGATGTAACATATGAGATACGCAGTTAACTCCTAATTAATTGTGTTCCGGTGGAAAATTACCTATGTTCTCTGCTCCCTTACTGTTTCCATGGCTTAAACTGTAAAATCAGAGGAATATGAAATTTCTCAGAAAGATTAAAGATAGTTTGAACTATAGAGAATGTATGGAAAATGGAGCCAAGCAAAATCAACCTTGATAAGAAGTCACTGATATATCTCTGTTACTCATAGCAAAATATCTGGCTCTGAGGAGGAATAAGAGTAGAGCCGGCCCTCCATGTAACAACCTACTCTGGAACTTGAGCATCTGCAGATCCTGCATGGGTCCTGAACCACTCCCCTGCAAATAACCAAGGGACAACTTGCAGTCAACAGGGCAGAGAGGTGATGGGCACATCCCACAAATCCTAATTACTATCTGTGAAAGGATCCTGTACTGCAGCACAACCCAAGGCAGCACTCACTCAGAAGGCTTCTCCAGATGGATGCCCATGTGCTTAGATGACCTGATGCCCCTGACTCTGGGTCTGCTCCAGAATCATAGCTTTAATCCTTCTGTTTCTTCTACACATTGCCTACTGAACTGTCACTCAGAACTTTGTGGGGTGATTTCAGGTATTTTAGCACACAGGCCATATAAAATATCAGTAACTACTCATTTTGAAAGTGATTACATTAATTTAGTAGGTAAATCACTTAATCTTCCACATGGCCAGTATGCTTAATATTTCCTTTTATTTACTTCAATGTGATACTATAGAAATAACTTTTAGACTGTCTGAGTCTTTCTGCTTTCATTTGTTCTGTAGCCTCATTCTTTTTGGTGCTGTGTCCTTCCATGCTTCTTTCCTCTTTAGAGAAACATTTCATCCTTCTTGTGCAAAACCAAAGGCACTTTTCCTGGATCCTTCAGACTTTGTGAAAGTATAATTTCCTCTCTCTGGTCCTAGAGTAGGCTAGGACTCTCTAGTCTTAGACTGAAACTGCTGTCTCCAGAAACACTGCAGGGTTTATATGTGAGGATCTCTCATTATAAAACCTGAATTTTCAGATTCTTGTCACTCATTCAGTGTTTTCTGTGTTATCTTACCTTTTTTAAAGTGTATATCCGTCTCCCTGTCAAGATTTCAAGTCTTTACTCCTTTTGACTCACAGATTCTCTAAACTTCTCAGGTCTTTGCCATTTGCCCAGGACCACTAGCATCTCATTGTGGATTTTTCTTTCTCTCGGATGGTCATATTTTCCATTATTCATCTTTTGGCCCTTCTGTATCTTCTGTGGTTGGTATTAGCTCATTCATTCACTTACTCATTCAATGGTTATTTACGGAGTCACTGCCATACACCAGAGCACTAGTATTAGGGTAAGTGGTAAAAGAACCAAAATGATCCAAAACCTTATGAAGTTTTTTGTCCAGTTGAAGGATAAAACATTAACCTCATATAATTGTTATAGGTGCATTTCTTAATCTGCATGAGATTTCAGGGGATGGAGGTTTTTATTACAGAACTATCTTGTGCATTTGCAACTCAAAAAGGAACAAAATAATGTTACCTTTTTGCTAGTAGCCTTGGCCCAATTTCAAAACATTTGGCTTGTTTCCGATAGAATGAATATGTTATCCTCTATAAAATTCTTGTAATTATAACCAGTATTTACTAAGCATTATGCTTTCTTGCTCATTTAGTCATGATTTCCTATGATCCTCACAACAAATTTATGAAGAAATGGGTACAAAGAAGTCACTTGCCCATAGTTATTCAAATACTGTGTGAGAGAGTGGAGGTTCAAACCCAAATATATTCATTCCTAGAATGTGAACTCTGTTATTGCCCACGTTTGCTGATTTCCATCAGCAGCACATTACAGTTTTGACTTCTGATTATAGTGAAATTAATCAGAAGTCAAATGTGTAAAATTTGTGTTTCCCTTTTGTTCTTAATAACCATCAAATATATCTGCTCTGTAATATGTTAGTGAATCTTAGTTTCAAAAATCAAGATATAAGCATATTCACAAAGCTACTTTTCCTTGGTTATGAAAGAGATTATGATTATGACTTTTGAAATATTGAGAAATACTCTCAAGTGGAAAATATTTTTTAAAGGATTGCATATTAATTTTATTTATGGTTTTAAATCATAACCTCTGCTTGGTTGAAAGTCAGTAAGCATACTTTCATTGTTAAACATTTTTTAAGTGAGATGTAAAGATATCATACATTCTTTCCCCAAGTATATTATGTATATTTTTACTTTATAATATTCATTTATAGTATTTCACCCCCAAATTAGATAGAGAACATCCCAATCAAAGCCCTATATTCCACCATGCCCTTATTGAAATATTTCTCTTTTTATCCATTGTTTACATCATTTATAACAAATATTTTTTAATCCTTCACATTTTTGCTATCAGGAAACTTTCCTGCTAGATAAAGATTGCCCTGCAAAATTGACAGCCTGACTTACAAATACTGTATACAATTTTTTTTCCTTTTTGCAATTTAATACTTAGTTTCATTTTGTGGATTACAGATTTATATAATACATAAAAGCATTGTACTTGAAGTCAAAAACAAGATCTCTACCTTGTTTTGCCATTAACATTGGGCAAATTGCTTAGCCTTTTCCTTGCTTCTCTTCTCATAAAAGATGCCACCAACCCCCTGTGACATGCCTAACTAGAAGCTTCATCTTTATTTGGATATCAACACAAGGACATATAAAACAAAAGATACTATAATAGCCATTGAATAAATAAAGCAATTTTGACAGATCTTAGATATTATTTTCCCTTATTTTCTACCTCTTAAAATATAGCTTTTAAAAATATTAAATAATTCAGTAAATGTTTGTTGATTTCCAAGTCATTGTTTCAATAAGTATAAATTTTTCATCATTGTTACATTGACCTTTCAGTGGAAACTTAGGCCTGATAAAATCTTCATCTCAGATTTAAAAACAAACAATGTCTTTAATACACTTGTGTTTTTGTTTTTTTTATTTTGGAAATACTGCACAAATATATACTTTTCAAGAGTGATTCAAGCTTACCCTACATTGGCTTATCTTCTTTAAAAAATTGTCTTCATTTAAAAAAATATGTATATCATCATGAATTCTTTGGAAGAAAGTCATTATGTAAATACAGGGTATCTTTGTTACTATTTATAGAATATTTTTGACATTTAGTGGTGGCAGATTTTTTTTTTTTCCTGAGGCCTTTTTTCTCTCTCTCTCAAGCAATCCACTCCCTTATCTTCCATCTCCAACTAATAACATTTTCTTGTTGCCATCATTTTTCCTTATTTTTTGGTTGAAAATTGACACTTTTTAAAGAGTTGTATTAAGCATTTTTGATTGCCTTTAAATTTATTCTTTACATTTTTTCCTAATGCATCATTTTTGTATTTTTTCAAAATATTTGGCTCACGGCTTCCATTGTATTTGATTATGGAAGTTGAAGGGAGGTCTGTGACGAAGAGAAAACAGAGAAGGAAGACATATTTGATAACAGGAAACCAGTACTTTGGGAAGAGCAACAGCACTTCTCTTCCACCAGTGATGCAGAAAGAGGCGGGCCACAGGAAGCATGGGACCAGCGCTGACTTAGGCTGATGAGAGGTGACCGAAAATGAGGGTCTCAGCAAACAGAGAACTTCAAGCAGAGACTTAGCTACTCTCGAGAGAATATAAATTCTCTTAAAATAGAAGGTGGGGTCTAATTTTAAGTCAGAGAAGCACCTGAAAGCAGAAGGGCGTAGATTCCAGCTACTCAGCTAGGAGCTGACGGAAAAGGAGGCAGTAGGGAAGGGAAGGAGGGAGAAGAGAACAGTAGGCAGGGTGACCCAAGGATGGGTCGTCTGTGCCACAGAAACCTCTTCGGGCTGAGTAACCAGTGCAGCATGTCCTGACCACTGAGACAAGGGCAGGGTTACGCATCGCTCTCTAGGTTCAGGGCATTTCTGTTTAAACCTGAGGAAACAAGGAATGACTGGTTTTCTTGGCAGCCAGTATAAAGCAAGGTTTCCCACATCACTGTAATAATTATTATAGTAATTATTGTTGCTTGTGGCAGAAAAGCTAATCTAAATCTCATATTTTGAATAATGGCATTTTCTAACATCAACTGCAAGAGAAACTGTTCTTCGTATTACCTCAGCCTTTTGAAACCTTTGCAGGAATTCTTTGTCACTAGCACAATTAGTGATATCCAGGACTTTTAAAAGCTTTTTCGTTATTGTCCCAGTCTTTAGCTAGTCAGGAAGCCTTCCAAATGTTCTCTTTTAAAAGTGACCATGGATCATGTTGAGAGAACGTTTCCAGATACTGATATGTGTCCATAGCCCCTTATCTATAACTGAACTATATAACATTCAGAGGAGGGAGGGAAGGAACCTACACTTTTTTAAATAGAAACTTAAGGAAAACTATATTTAGTTAAGGTAGCAAAATCTGAATTGAACTTAACTCGGTGGCAAATCCAGAACTGAATTTATGTGAGGCTGTTTATAGGCTTTATGTTTCCCATATGTGAATACTGCTATATTTCACTGCAGAAATACTTATTTGATTCTCAGGTGCTGCCCCTGTCACCTCTGAGGATATCACATCATATATAGTGCTATATTGTCATTCTAAAATTAAAGAAGAAAATAAGTATGTATCAGTGCTAAAATTCTGCTGGCCCCTGTGGTTTTGAGTGAGAGATATTATGACTGTTAGTAGGTTTAGTTATTTAACCTTGGGGTTACATGTTTAATAACTGTTACTTATGTCAGGCTTCATCATCCTGAAGAGTGATAGAGACCATCAGTAATTTGTATATCAGTTTTGTTATTCAGAATCTGTTTACTATAGAAGTGCTGTTTTACCAGATGGTGATGCTTGAGTTACTATGTCCCTTTAATCAATTAAATACTTAGATTCAAATAAATCCTTAGGTTTGAACTCCTTAGGTTGTCTATAAACAGTGTGACATGATGAATGTTATCAGTGTTATCAGTCATTTGTTGAGGGCTGAGTTTGAATTTACAAACAGCTGTCTTTCTGACTAATGTCTGATAAGCAGAGTTTTTACATTTTTTTTTCTTGGTTAAGAACAAGTGAAAGTTTAAAATCAGTAGACCTCTGTGAGGCTTCTAAATAGATTCTTAGAATAGTTCTAGAAGAGGAGGTTCAAAGGTATTCAGAACAACGGTAGCCCAGTAACCCTACACTTTGTTTTTTGTTTTTCTTGGCCATACCATGCAGCATGTGAGACCTTAGTTCCCTGACCAGAGATCAAGGATGGAACCCATGCCGCCTATAGTGGGATCACAGAGTCTTACCACAGGACCCGGAGCGAAGTCCATGTAATCCTATACTTTGAATGGAGCTACATTTATTTGGTATATAGGTTCTTGTATGTTGATTTTAAAATACTTACTATTCTTGGGTTTATTATTATGTAACATTTAAACATTCAGAAGTAGACTTTCTAATGATATTGGATTGTTGGAAAGTTGAAGCTATAGAAATTCAGATACAAAAGAGTTTTCCTGAAAACCCAGCATATTTCAATTCTTCTTTCGTTACTTTGAGGTAATGGATTTATCTGTAAGAACAGAAGAGACTGATCTGGAATAACATTGCTGCTGCTGCTGCTAAGTCGCTTCAGTTGTGTCCGACTCTGTGCGACCCCAGAGACGGCAGCCCACCAGGCTCCCCCGTCCCTGGAATTCTCCAGGCAAGAACACTGGAGTAGGTTGCCATTTCCTTCCCCAGGAATAACATTAAGAACCCACAAAATAATGGGTACTTCCTGGGTATGATACATTCATTATCGTGTCTAATCTTCATAACACTTCTTAGATATACCTACTCTGTTCCCTTTTATAGATGAGAAAACTGAGATCCAGAGGACTGAAGACTTTACCATGTCCTTGATCACATAGCTAGTAGGTAGCAGAGCCTTCTAAGCCTCTGACTTTTGCTTTTAGTCCTAAGTTTTTTAGACCATGCCTACCATCCTTTGAACAATGAGTCATATATTCTTTTATTTATATGGTGAGACCTTTTCTTACACATAAAATCTCATCAGATAATTACAGTATTCATTATTTGTACTCTAATAGCAGAATTTTTCAGTATGGTGTATTGGAGCTCTTCACTTACAGAAAACTCTCCAAACTGTTTACCCCACCACAAATGATACTACATGATTGACTTGGCCCCTGACTGTCTATACAGTCTCCTTTGCAATGCAAATTAACCTATTTCTTGACACACCAAACTTAAAACTTGTTTCTCCTTTAGGATATTTACACAACTATTCCCTCTACCTAGAATGTTCTTCCCTCAGTCTTTCCATAGGGGGCTCTTGTTAGTCAGATTTTAGCTTAAATGTTAAGTCTTCAGAAAAGTTTTCTCCATCTACCACCAAATCTAAACAAATCACTCAGATCACATTACATTGTTTTAATTTTGTGTATGGCACCTACTACTACCAGTATTTTTCATTTATTTGTATATAAACTCCAGTACTTCGGCCACCTCATGCAAAGAGTTGACTCATTGGAGAAGACTCTGATGCTGGGAGGGATTGAGGGCAGGAGGAGAAGGGGACGACAGAGGATGAGATGGCTGGATGGCATCACCAGCTCAATGGACATGAGTTTGAGTGAAATCTGGGAGTTGGTGATGGACAGGGAGGCCTGGCGTGCTGCGATTCATGGGGTCGCAAAGAGTCGGACACGACTGAGCGACTGAACTGAACTGAATTGTGCCTCTGACTGCTAGAATGTGAGTTCCATGAGAGCAGAAACCTTGTCTATCTCGTTCATCACTTAATTACCAGAACCTTAGATAGCCTGGCCAGGTAATAGCTAGACAAGTAAATGAATGAATTGTGTCTAGAAATTATAACAGATTATTCAGATTACAGAAACCCACTCCAATACTCGTGCCTGGAAAATCCCATGGACAGAGGAGCCTAGCAGGCTGCAGTCCACGGGGTCGCTAAGTTGGACACGACTTCACTTTCACTTTTCACTTTCATACAGTGGAGAAGGAAATGGCAATCCACTCCAGTGTTCTTGCCTGGAGAATCCCAGGGACGGGGGAGCCTGGTGGGCTCCCGTCTGTGGGGTCGAATAGAGTCCGACATGACTGAAGCGACTTAGCAGCAGCAGCAGGAATAATATCGATTTAGAGATATTTGGACCAGTGGTTCTCATTTGTTGTTCAGTTACTCAGTCATGTCTGACTATTTGTGGCCCCATAGAGCGCAACACACCAGGCTTCCCTGTCTTTCACCATCTCCCAGAGTTTGCTCAAACTTTTATCCACTGAGTCAATGATACCATCCAGTCTTATCCCCTGGCACTCCCTTCTCCTCCTGTCTTCAGTCTTTCCCAGCATCAGGGTCTTCCAAAGAGTCAGCTTTTCACATCTGGTGGCCCAAGTATTAGAGCTTCAGCTTGAGCATCAGTCCTTCCAGGGAAAATTCAGGGTTGATTTCCTTTGGTATTGACCAATTTTATCTCCTTGATGTCCAAGGGACTCTCAAGAGTCTTCTCCAACACCAGAGTATCAATTCTTTGATGGTCAGCGTTCTTTTTGATCCAACTCTCACATCTGTACGTGACTACTGGAAAACCATAGCTTTGACTATACAGACTTTTGTTGGTAAAGTGATATGTCTGCTTTTTAATATACTGCCTGGCCTGTTTTCATATCCTGCTAAAATAGCCTACATAACAGCAGCAGTCTGGGAATGTGTTAGAAAAGCAAATTCCAGGGACCTTACTCAAGACCTGTTGAATCAGAAACTCTGGATGTAGGACCTTACAGTCTTTTTTTTTTATATATATATAAATTAAAACAGAGGCTAACTTCTCCAAAGAGTAAATGTGTTAATAAGTTTTAGACAAAACTTGATCAAAGAAGTGTATTGGCTTTCTAAGGGTTACTATAGTATCTGATATGAATCTTTAGAAGGAAAATTCAGTACAGCACACTATATTTGAAGTCCTCTGCTCTAAACTGAAGGTTTACCCTAGGATGTTAAAATATTTTCACAATCTCACTTACATCTTATCTGTCTTGAAATATTACTCTCAGTTTTCTACTCTCATTTTCATATATACCCATTAAGTAGTATTCATCCAAGTTTAGTGGTATGAGTACATATAAAGTAGCTCAAAAAAAGAATGAATCCAGAATGGCATCTGCGTTGGTATTTTGAGATACTGATGTTTTTTCTATTAGGCACAGTACCAAAGCCTTATCTTTTTTTGAGCTAGAAGAGAATACTATGAAAAATAATACACCTCATTTTCTAAAAGTCTAACCATTTTTTAAGAGGAAGAAATGTAACTTGCAGAATGGCAGCCACAAGCCAGGTACATACAGGTAGCAGACTAATAGGTATAGAATCTGCTCTTCAGAGAGTAAGGTAAGTGACTTGATCCAAGTTCCATGGGTACTATGCCTGAGACAGGATTCAAACCTAAGTGTGTCTGTTTCCAAAGCCAGTGATTTTTCTGCCATTCAGAGGTGCCTCATAATTCCAATGTAAAAGACCAAGTGAATCATCTTAAAACATTACTAGAAGCCAGCAGGGTATAAATAATAAATGAAAAATAAAATTATGGTGAGTTATGTTCTTTATTCACTAAATATACTTGAAAGGTTAACATTACTCTCAGCATATGCCTAATCAGTTGAAAATGTTGGATCACAGTTAAGAAATCCAGATTCAGCAACTCTTTTTAACAGGTGGGAAAATGTTGTTTGTGAAGAAATGTTCATTTTCAAATTATTGAAAGAACACAGTGAATATCAAGATAACATTATTTAAAGAAGCATTTGAGACTGAGCAAATTTTCCCTTATTCTATTGCTTTAGAAATTAAAACTACCTCTTCATGCTATTTCTATATTAGATATTGAGGGAAATACAAAATTAAATGTAATTACTTGTTACTTGGTTTATGGCTGACCACCTGTCATATTTCATATGATTGGTTGCATTATTTCATCCCTTTAATACATATATAATCCTTATTTAAATAGTAAGTTTACCTGACTTATTTAATATCAAAGTGTTTTAGTATTATAGAGTATATTTTAAGGAAATACCTTTATTTGAAGACTTCATTTTTATTTGCTTAAAATTTATGCCTTTTGTATAAAAAGTGGGAATATTTAATAAGTAGATTTAACATTTATAAGGTATTTAGAGAGTGTGTGGAATAGTATAAATACAAATTGCTTAATTTGAGCAATAAATGTCTGCATAATAATCATTTTAAATTAATTCTATTAATATGAGTTAGATTATTTTTGGAGTTTTCTTGGTAACTTCAACACACTTGGGAAAAAGTTTTCAGAGAGAAGAAGCAGTTTTAGGCTTTTTCAGTGCTTGCAATGTTAAATATTAATTGGGATCCCTGAGCTATAAAGCCACCATTAATGGTCATGTGTGGGAGAAGGAAAATTGAAGTAACCCTTTTCTTCTTAAAAGAGAATATAGAAAAGTAATTGAAATACTGTTAAGAGTTAAAAGAGCAATATTATCAATTTTTAATTACCCCAGGACAAATTGTATAGTTTAACATTTACACTTTTCCATTTTCTGTCTTTAATATGCTTTTGACAATTTAAAAGCAAATTACAAGAGAACAAAGAAGGAAAAGGAAAATGATATAGACAGACTATAAACATTTAACCTGATAATTTGTTAGGAGTTCTGGAAAAATTGTGAGATAAATTGCTGAAATAATAAATATATAGAACTATAAAGGCTTCCCAGGTTGCTGAGTGATAAAGTATCTACCTGTCATTTCAGAAGTCGCAAAAGACACGGGTCCAATCCCTGGGGTCGGAAAGGTTCCCTGGAGTCGGAAAGGTTCCCTGGAGTAGGAAATGTCATCCCACTTCACTATTCTTGCCTGGAAGACTCCACGAGCAAGGGAGCCTGGCAGGCTACAGTCACGGGGCCATAAAGAGTCAGACACAACTGAGCACAGTTGAACACAGACACACACATAGAACTAAAAAGTATTGTTATTCCTTATCTTAAAGCAGTAGTTCTCAGTCCCTCATAGCACATTTCATAATATTTGAAGATATTTTTTATTTTCCTCACCTGATAGTAGCAAGGTATTACTACCGGCGTCAGTGGGTAGAGGTCAGATATGCTGCTAAACGTCTTACACTGTGCAGGACAGCCCCCAACGACAAAGAGTTATCCGGTCCAAAATATCAGTAGTGTTACATACATTGAGAAACCCTGCTGTAGAAAGAGACACACACCTCTCAAAAATAATAGAAGTACAGAGAGATCATGTATAAAGCTGTACAGCTACTAAATGAAGTGGCCAGAACTTGAACTAATGCCAAGCATTGTGCTTTCCTTGATTCTTACTCTCCTTAGAATTAAAATTTCAGTTATCATTGGAAACTTATGGTGGAGTAGAGGAGGAGCAAGAGAATCATCAAAGTCAATGCTGTCTTCATTTTGATTATTTTCCTCTTTATTGTAGTTTATATTTTGTTCAGACATTTTGTTTGTACAATATCTGGTAGTACCCTTTGTTTTGGAATTGATACAATTTTTCCCCACTAAAAACTGAATCAATACATATTATCAGTGTTTCATTCAAGGCATCTAGTAAGCCTTTAAATTATAGGAGAAAATATTTAAAAAGTAAGTTAAACAAGCATAGAAACTGTCTCATATCTAAAATTGTTTGCAGGAAACCACCTAAATGTCCAAGAACAAGAAATGTTTGGGTACCTGACAGTATTTATACTGAATATATTGAATATTCATATACTGAATATTCATTATAAAGAATTATTATGTACTCACTATGCATGATGTTTGTGATGAATTTGTAATTACAAAGGTACATCCTCATGTTAAGTGAAAACAATAAAACAGGATCCAAAATATATACGACTGCTTTTAACTAAAAGTAAAAGATATAGAAAAAAATACTGACAGATAAAATACCTGGTATATAGTATTATAAATTCAAACTGCTGGTTCTATTGTATTCTGCTAGACAAAGTAGGTTATATTGATAAGTTCATTCATGTACCAAAATATTTTTTTAATGCTAGAGATAAGGCAGGGAACAGGAGAAGCACAAAACTTTTCCTTAAGATGCTCAGAGTCTTATCAGGGCAGACAGATAAGCAATAACAAACTGTGCTATGTAGTAAGAGTCTTGGTGGGAGAGTACATAGCTGGAGCCCTGTATTATTGTTAGCAAGTGTTGGCCAGGTTAAATTTGGTAGCAAATTAACCCAGAAAGCTCAGTAATTTAATACACAAGGAATTTGTTTTTTCACACAATAAGTGTCCAGTTTATATCAAGCATTGCTTCTCCATCTTGCAGAAACATTATGACTTCTTCAGGTGTCATGGCAGAGGCAGTAGGAAGTAGAGAATTGAACATTTTTAAGAACAGTCTGTACATTGTTTACATCTTTTTCCTTTACATCTTACTGGCCTGAAATCAGTCTCATTCCCCTAACCTTCCTGAAGGCATGCTAGAAAATGCAGAGGAGTTACATTTGACTATTTGTTGAGTATCAGCTATGCCATTGGTCTTTACCACAGATTGGACAATTTAGGAAAGGCCTCCTTGGAAGCTGCAGCATTTAAATTAAGACCTGAAAAATAAGTAGTCACCTAGACTGGTAAAGAGATGGAAAAATTATTTCAGGTAGAAATAATCTTATGCCTGTGCCTAGTGGAGTGAAAATGATGGCTCTTTAAAGAACTGGAGGTTCAGTATTTGAACTTTGAAGGTGGGCGAAGGGCAGGCAGGGGCACAGTCAAGAAGGACTTTGTAAGCTTTGGTGAGGTATTTAAAAATTATTCTGAAGGCAAAGAGAAGCCACTGAAAAATTTAAAGCATGATTAAGTTTGAGTAATGGGAGTAGGATAATGCAGTAAAGTTTGCATTTTAGAAGAATCATTCTGGTTACATTGAAGAATATGGATTGCAGGAGAGAGCAAGATCACAGGTAGGAGGCCAGTTAGGAATCTCTGGCATCAGTCCAGTTAAGCAAAGATGGTGACTTGTAGGAAGAATGAGATTAGAAAGTAATAGATTGGGGAGATAATTTGAGAGGCATAGTTGTTGAAATTTAATAGTTCGTTGGATGGACAGTATTAAGAGCAGGTTATATGGGGATGGGAAGTGAGTGGTTCAATCAGAGACATTTTGAGTTTGAGATATACAAACATACAAGCCATCAGTGTTTTTGTCTAAATGAACTATTTGAATACATTGGTCTAGAGATCAGAAGAGAGATCTGAGTTGAAGATACACATTTGAAATTTATCAGCATGTAGATCATAACTTAAACCAAGGGATTAGGTGAGTTTGTACATGTATACTGTAAGAAGGAAAGAGGGCCTGTGGCAGAGCCCTGTGGACAATATTTAAAGCAGAGGTTCTTAATTTTCACACTGTATCTGAATCACCTAATGAGCTTTCTAAAAATATGATACCCAGGCTCCACTCTCCAAGGATTGTGATTCAAGTTAGTCTTCGTGTATCCTAAGATATCTATGTTTCAAAAGCTCCCTGGGTGACTCAGCCACAGTTTCAAAATCACTGATGATGAAGAGAGCACAAAGGAGAATAATCAGTGAGATAGGAGGAAAACTATTTGGTGTCTCCAAGGTGAAGAAACAGCTGGGTCAAAAGCTGATGAAAAATAATGATTAAAATGTCTTTTAATTTGCCAATATAAATATGAATTAATGACCTAAATTAATGGTCGTAGAAGCCTAGTTGCTGTAATTGAGTAGTAAGTGAGGGATGGAGAAAAGGAGACAGTTGATGTCTCCACTCTTATATGGAGTTTGTAAAAAGGAGGAAAAAAAAAGGGTACTAGCTGGAGAGAGCAGAGCTTGAGGTTGAAGGAGGGCTCTTGCTATAATGGGAGTGACTTGTGCATGTTTAACTGCTAAGGGTAGTAGAGAGAATGAACATACTAGCAACAGAATTGAGACTTCGAAACCAGAACACAGAGACATACCTTTCCATTCTAAAAGGAGGGAAAAAGAAATGTTGGAAATCTGTGAATATTAGCTTTTAGTATAATCTAAGGAAAAAGATTTTTTTTTCCTGTTAAACAGAACTTTATATGATTAGTTGGGTGTGACGGATGAGATGGTAAAGGCAGAGTTTTTAGAGAAGTGATGAATGTTTGAAATAATCACTATGGAGGATGAGAGAGCTAAAGAGGAAAAGCTAATAGGATTACCAGGCATCACTGAGGCCCAAATTCAGGATGCTAACCAAGGATTTATGGTTGCCACTATCTGTAGAGTTTTATATTTTGTAATTTTTCTCTTGAAGCACTCAGGAACCCAGATATGATGGGAGGACAGTGTGGCAGGGAAATTGAATGTATTGACAGGTGAGTGGTTTAAGTGATGTACAATGCAATAAAGGCAGAGTAGGGAGGCCAGTAAGAGAAAGGACAAAATATAGAAAGTAGTCAGTGAAGTCCTCTCCAATTTTTTTAACACATACCACCAATGTATACATGTATTTATAAATTTATTGTTTTAACTTCCATGCTCATATACTTTATATAAAGCTTATTAAAAGTACATTAAATTATACCAGTATTATATATACTTTATATATTCTGTAAAACCATACATTATAAAAATATAAAGTATAAATAACTAAAAGATTAAGAAGTTCTAAGACTTTGATCCTGTACTCTACGCTTCCTACTTCAGGGATGACGTGCCTTGAGAATCTATATATATTGGATTGTAATTAGAAGAGAATGCTGGAATGTTGGGGGTGGATCATGATTAGAGAGTGATACAGAAGGTCTAAATGTATTATTTGAAGGTAGACCATTAATGATATCTGGGGCATGTCCATGGAAAGAACTGGCAGATTGAGTCACTAAGAAAAATCAAGAAATGGAAGATATGTACAGAGTCATTAAATGCAGCACATATTGGTTACTCTGGTTGACTGCAACTTTTGGGTAAAAGGAAAAGTCTATGAACCAGGTGCCAAAGGATAAAAAAAGAGAGGGGTTTTTGAAGAGGTAGTTATCTAGTAGGTGACAATGAGGAAGAAGGATAAATACAAAAGCTTACAAAAAGCATGGACTTGTACTCCTTGAAGAGACTTATTATATATAAGACTACTCCAGTAGACAGTAAATGCTGAAAGATGTTCCTAACTCAAAAGTGATTTGTTAGTGGGTAACTTGTTTAATGAAAGAAGTCCCTCATTTCCATTAATAACTCTAGGGAGGTATAAAGTGATTCATACTCCTGAATTGTTATAATTAAATCAACACTTAGTTTAAATCAGCACTAAGGAATTGAAGCAAAAACTTCCAAGAATTGGCGCGTAATTTTGGAATCTTTAGTCAGATGTCCTTGTTTTTTCTCCAGAAAATTGGATTCCATCTTAAGCTTTTGTCAATTCATGAATGTGTTTATATGGTAGTTTTTATAATGATATTGTTTCATGTAGATTGTTTTAATGAATGAAAAGAATAAAATATATGAAATCAGTACTGTCTGGAAATCTGCCAGGTGTATAATCCTAAGTATGGAGCATTTTTTAAAAAATTTATTTACTTTTTAATTGAAGAATAATTGTTTTACAGAATTTTGTTGTTTTCTGTCCAAACTTCAATATAAATCAGCCATAGGTATACATATATCCCCTCCCTTTTGGACCTCCCTCCCATCTCCCTCCCCATCCCACCAGTATGGGGCATTTTTAATGACAGACCTCAGTAAAGTAGGAGATTTTGAATTTCTGGTTGTTATCATGAAGGTCTACAGGCCAGGATGACTTGAAATGAGAGTATGTGTCAAAAGAGATGGGTAAAACAAACAGAGGGAGAACTGAGTCTGATTTGCAGAGTTTTCTGAAACCAGAATGGAGACTTTTATCTCTGAAATTCATCAGACCACCCGAAACCTTTGGTATATTTGAGATACTCTGAATTAGGAAAGACTCACTTGAAAAGCTGCTAACTTTTCCTTGTGTCTTTGTTCGTTTCTGTCTAACCTACCATAATTTCTGAATATCTGCTTTTTCTAATTTTCCAATGTCTTCCCTCGTAGTCCATGTGCAGGGTAGAGGTAGAAAGGAGCGTTCATTCACTCATATTCTCATTCATCAAACTGATTTTTATAGATTATCAATCACTACTTGATGCTGGGTGAAAATGAAAGTCGCTCAGTTGTGTCTGACTCTTTGTCTTTGCGTCCCCATGAACTATGTAGTCCATGGAATTCTCCAGGCCAGAATACTGGAGTGAGTAGCCTATCCCTTCTCCAGGGTATCTTCCCAACCCAGGAATTGAACCAGGGTCTCCTGCATTGCAGGCGGATTCTTTACCAACTGAGCTATGCTGGGTATGCAGTAGTAAATCAGAAAGTTTATACCCTCAAGGAGCTTACAGACTGGTAGAATGGAGAGGTAAATAACTGGAATATAGTGAGATAAACTTGGAGAAGGAAATGACAACCCACTCCAGTATTCTTGCCTGGAGAATCCCATGGACAGAAGAGCCTGGTGGGCTACAGTCCACAGGGTCACAGAGTCAGACATGACTGAGCGACTTCACTTTCACTTTAATGAGATAAACTGCTGCTGCTGCTGCTAAGTAGCTTCAGTCGTGTCCGACTCTGTGCGACCCCATAGGTGGCAGCCCACCAGGCTCCCCCGTCCCTGGGATTCTCCAGGCAAGAACACTGGAGTGGGTTGCCATTTCCTTCTCCAGTGCATGAAAGTGAAAAGTCAAAGTGAAGTCGCTCAGTCGTGTCTGACTCTTAGCGACCCCATGGACTGCAGCCCACCAGGCTCCTCCATCCATGGGATTTTCCAGGCAAGAGTACTGGAGTAGGGTGCCATTGAGATAAACTAACCATATTCTAATAGAGTGGGCTCCTAAACCCATTCCTTAACAGATTAGTCTTCCAGGAGAATGTGACATTTCCTGTAAGACCTAAGATCTTTGAGGAAAGCAGGAGTTTGCCACTGAAGATCAGAGTATTGGTTCACAGAGGAGGATGAATGCTCAGGCTGAGGGAATAGAACAGAATGTCCCCAAGGCAAGAGAAAGCAAGAACCATATAACTGGGAAAATTGGTTCAGAAGTTAACCTCCCGGTTTCCTCCCCATCTGCATAATTAGAGCTATATATTCAGATTTTCATACAAGTACAAACCTGTACAAATAGCCCTCTATAAATAGTCTTCAATGCCAGAGTCTCAAATTTGCATGTATAGAAGTACCTTATTCCAGTTATCTAATGCTGCATAACAAATAACCCAAAACTAATTGGTTAAAACATCCATTTATCATACTCACAGATTCTTGGTCAGATTTTCACACAGGGCATAGTGGGAATGGTTTGTGTCACTTCCATGATGTTTGAGGTCCAACTTGAGGATTGAAAGGCTCTGAGAAGTAAAATCATCTGCATCCTTGTTCATTCACCTTTTTTAGTATTTAATTCTGGATGTTGGCTGGGGGATTAATTCTTCTCTAAAAGGGGCACTTTGTATGGTGTCCTGGGCTAATTTGAGCTTCTTCATAGCATAGTGACCAGGACCCTAAAGCAAGTGTCTCAAGAAGAAAACTAGTTAGGAGTTTTACACTTTTTATGACCTAACCTCAGGTGACCCCATCTTTACCATATTCTACTTGTTGGAACAGTCATGGGCTTATGTGAAGAGAAGGGAAAATAGCATCTACCTCTCAGTGGGAGAAGCGTCAGTCACATTGTAAGAAGAGAATGTGGGAAAAGACTGATTTATTGATTAGCATCTTTGGAAAGTACAATCTTTCATTTTCCTCACTTGATGTTCACAGTTAAAAAATCTATATTCTACTGCACCAGTAGCAGTCACCAACTGTCCTGTATAGCTTAACTGTTGGTTATTCATGCATATCTTTAATATTACTTTTGAGATATTTTATAAATATTAGTAGCTCCATCTGCCTAATAAGTGCAAAAGCAGAAAAGAAAGATCAACAAAGTTTTAAAATTAAAATAGTGATAAAACTGTAACTACTGTTTGTATGCTGTCATTGTAAACATATAAATAAACAGAATTAAATGTACATCCTTTGGGAACATAATTTTAAGTAAGGGAATTTCAGTACTACTTTGCCATCTATGTAAGCTTACTAGTTAAGATTGGAGAGTTTGGGGTTGCTTTTTTAAAAAGCCTTATTTTACTTCACTATACTGACTACTAGCCTCGGCTATAATATGAACTGAATACTAAACTTCTTAAAAATTCTGTTTCCAGTAAAAATACATGTTAAAAATGTTAAACTACGACTCATTACATTACTTTTTGTTTTTCTTTGTTTGGCCTTGATTTTCCCATGTGTAGATTTGTCTTTTATGTGTGTTTTTGTGTAAGGTATTATGTATATACATGTGTCACATGTGCATATGTATACATACACAAATATGTTGAACAGTGCCTATATATATAATATACAGCCATAAACACAAATCAAGCCCTTTCTTATTTCACTTACCTATGTTAACCACTCACAAGAGTCTTCAGATTTAAAGTGATCCAGAAAGGCCAGAATTAAATTAGAAGGAAAATTTTTTAAAATCATGCGTCTGTTCTTGGTTTCAAGTTTGCTGTTCTAATCCATCCCGTCCTCCGTTCTTCTGCCTCAGAAATATTGTAGGAATAAGGTTAATCTGGGCATGAAGTTAAATAACATAGTGCTTTTATCTACTTTAGCAAAATCTGAGTCACCTAAGAAATACTTCCACTTCTACTTTGATAAAAAGCAGAGTTGAAAATGGTAATGTCCACTATTTTACTGCTGTACATTTATTACCTCATTTAATACTCAGAAGAGTATATGTTATTCCCTCTATTTCAAGAAAAAAAAGCAAAAGCCTAGAAGAAATAAAGAAGCTTGTCTGTTACACATCTGTGGCATCATGAATACAGTAGGATTCTAGGCCAAATCTGTTTGATTCCAAATGCTGAATTGTTTCAATAAAATATTAGTACCTGTAGTTTTTTCTGGACTATTTCTCAGCTGAATATTTTAACTTTGATGTAACATTTATGTGAGTAATCAGAATTGCTTAGTTTATTCAGCTAGCTGAATATATAAACCTGGATTCTTTGTGGGATTCCCTGGTAGCTCAGCTGGTAAAGAATCTACCTACAGTGCAGGAGAGCCTGGTTTCGATTCCTGGGTCGGGAAGATCAGCTGGAAAAGGGATAGGCTACCCACTCCAGTATTCTTGGGCTTCCCTGGTGGCTCAGGCATTTACAAAGGAGAAGATTTACAAGAACAGAACATTGGCCCTACTGGGAGCTCAGTCTGTTCATTGGCAAATCAAAGAAATTTTAAGGTCCTTGTTATGACCAAAAAACTATACAGAAGAAATTATGAAAAGCATAATTTATGTTGTAAAAGACTAGAACGTTCTTAGTCACCAGGGGAAAAATTTATTCGGAATATAAGTTCCTATAAGAAAATATAACATTCTGTGAGAAATCAGACTGTTGCCTTAGAGTAAATTCGTCATATATCCATATAAGCAGCATAAGAAAATAAAATTATGTTATTCACTTGTATTATTTTTTTCTTTATTAAACCAAAGCTGAACACGGTCCCAGCTATGTTGCTTGATCTTTCTATTATTTTGCTTTCCATCTGTGACTTTTTTCCTCTTCAGTGTAATAGATAACCCTAATTGTGGGGTCGCATTTCTTACAGAGGTCAAAATTAATATAATTGAAAACATAACAGCCTTGAAACAATTATAATATTTAACTTAGTGGTTCAAGAGTAACTACTATTGGAGTCATGGAAAAGATAGAAGTGGTGGTATAAGAAACAATTAGCACAGGAAGAAGAGCCAATAGTGGCCCTTGTTAAGGGAACCTTTTCAGAAAAACACAACCTGTTGGTGTTCTGATACATGCTACATGCTAAGGTGGCAAATTAGTCCATGGAATATTTTGGAATGGTATTCAGTGAAGTGCCCTTTCTTTGTTCTAGATAAGGGATAGGCCCAACTTTTCCATCCCATCATAGATCGCTTGGCTTCTTAGAATTTCTAACTGTACATGAAACAATGAAACAAGATGGGAATGATTTTTTAAAAAATTCATTGTATACTAATCAAAAATGAATCCCTAAAGTTTGATTGGAAAATGAATTTAAGATGTTTGTCAGAAGAATAATTCAAATACATTATGTAATTCATATTATTAGAGTTCATTTTTAGCATCATCATTGCTGTTTCTCAGTTGCTCAGTCCTGTCTAACTCTTTGCAAGGACTGTACCATGCCAGGCTTCCCTGTCCTTCACCATCTCCTGGAGTTTGCTCAAACTCATGTCCATTGAGCCAGTAGTGCATTCAACCATCTCCTTTTGTCATCCCCATCTCCTCCTGCACTCAAGCTTTATCAGCATCAGGGTCTTTTCCAGTGGGTCTGCTCTTTGCCTGGGGAGCCATAGTGTTGAAGCTTGAGCTTCAGCATCAGTCCTTCCAGTGATATTCAAGGTTGATTTCCTTTTGGATTGATTGGTTTGATCTCCTTGCTGTCCGCTGTCTAAGGGACTCAAGAGTCTTCTCCAGCACCACAGTTCTGAAACATTGATTCTTCGGCACTCGGCCTTCCTTATGGTCCAACTCTCACATCTGTACATGACTACTGGAAAAGCCATAGCTTTGTCTACACAAACTGTTGTCAACAAAATAATGTCTCTGCTTTTTAATACTCTGTCTAGTTTTATTATAGCTTTTCTTCCAGGGAGCAAGCATCTTTTAATTTCATGGCTGTAGTCACTGTCCACAGTGATTTTGGAGCCTAAGAAAATAAAATCTGTCACTGTTTTCCACATTTTTTCCATCAATCTACCATGAAGTGATGGGACCAGATGCCATAACCTTAGTTTTTTTGAATGTTGAGTTTTAAGCCAGCTTTTTCACTCTCCTCTTTCACCTTTATCAAGAGGCTCTTCAGTTTCTCTTTGCTTTCTGCCATAAAAGTGGTGTCATCTGCATGTCTGAGGTTGTTGATGTTTCTCCTGGAAATCTTGATTACAGCTTGAGCTTCCCCCAGTCTGGCATTTTGCATGATGGACTCTGCATACAGCCTTGACATATTCCTTTCCCAGTTTTGAACCAGTCCATTTTTTCATGTCCAGCTCTAACTGTGGCTTCTTGACCTGCATACAGGTTTCTCAGGAGGCTGGTCAGGTGGTCTAGTATTCCCATCTCTTTAAGCATTTTCCATAGTTTGTTGTGATCCACATAGTCAAAGCCTTTATCATGGTCAGTGAAGCAGAAGTAGATATTTTTCTGGAATTCCCTTGCTTTTTGTATGAGCCAGTGGATGTTGGCAATTTGATCTTTTTCAGTTCAGTTCAGATCAGTCGCTCAGTCGTGTCCAACTTTTGCGACCCCATGAATCGCAGCACGCCAGGCCTCCCTGTGCATCACCAACTCCCGGAGTTCACTCAGACTCACGTCCATCCAGCCATCTCACGGTGATGCCATCCAGCCATCTCATCCTCTGTCGTCCCCTTCTCCTCTTGCCC
The DNA here is from genome assembly GCF_032452875.1 of Bos javanicus. Taxonomy (NCBI): domain Eukaryota; kingdom Metazoa; phylum Chordata; class Mammalia; order Artiodactyla; family Bovidae; genus Bos; species Bos javanicus. Next base: position 48,124,827 of record NC_083869.1, on the reverse strand, counting down.
CCAATCCCTCCCAGCATCAGAGTCTTTTCCAATGAGTCAACTCTTTGCATGAGGTGGCCAAAGTACTGGAGTTTCAGCTTTAGCATCATTCCTTCCAAAGAAATCCCAGGGCTGATCTCCTTTAGAATGGACTGGTTGGATCTCCTTGCAGTCCAAGGGACTCTCAAGAGTCTTCTCCAACATTACGCTTCAAAAGCATCAATTCTTTGGCACTCAGCTTTCTTCACAGTCCAACTCTCACATCCATACATGACCACTGGAAAAACCATAGCCTTGACTAGACAAACCTTTGTTGGCAAAGTAATGATCTTTTTAGCAATATTCAATACTAAATTTAAAATCCTGCTTTTTATGAAATAATTTTTGTGACAAATGCCACGCTTAAACAATGTAATATAACGTGTGCATGGTGAGGGTGTAAGAAGTAGTACAAGGAGCTGTGGCAGTAATGGCCTTATATCCTTCTTCTCGAATGGACAACCTTCTCCATTCTCCCTGCCGCTGCTGCTGCTGCTAAGTCACTTCAGTCGTGTCTGACTCCGTGCGACCCCATAAACGGCAGCCCATCAGGCTCCCCTGTCCCTGGGATTTTCCAGGCAAGAACACTGGAGTGGCTTGCCATTTCCTTCTCCAATGCATGAAAGTGAAAAGTCAAAGTGAAGTCGCTCAGTCGTGTCCAACTCTTAGCGACCCCATGGACTGCAGCCCACCAGGCTCCTCCGTCCATGGGATTTTCCAGGAAGAGTACTGGAGTGAGGTGCCATTGCCTTCTCCATGGCTAACTACTTTCTTCTCTATTGTGCAGCTTATAAGTTGTTCCTTTTAGGGACATTCTCTGATCTTTTCATTTTGCATTAGATGTACCTCCTCTGTGATCTATAGTACCCTGTGTACAGCCAGGTACTTATATTTCTCTCTCTTCCTCACTGGATTATAAAATTGTGAGATTCACTGTTGTTCATCTTTGTATCCTCAACATCTGTACCTGTGCCTCTTACCTGTTAGGCACTATCATCTTTGTTTAATGAACACAAACATGGAAAGATGAATATGAATATATTCACATGAATTTTATGAAAACAATTATACAAGCTTATGTTTCAGGAGGAAAAATGCATTAGCTCATTACCTATGAAACATTCTGTCATTATACTTCCTCATTCCATTTGGGAATATTATTTTTGTTCCTTTGTATATTTAACCTACGAGCTGTGCTGTGGTAGGTTGCTTCAGTCATGTCTGACTATTTGGGACCACATGGACTGTAGCCCATCAGGCTTCTCTGTCCATGGGATTCTCTAGGCAAGAATACTGGAATGGGTTGCTGTGCTGTCCTCCAAGGGATCATCCCAACCCAGTCTCCTGCATTGGCAGTAGCATTCTTTACCACTATCAGTGCCTGGGAAGCCCTATTTAACCTATAGTAGCAAACAAAAATAGCTACTGCTTAAATTACATTTTGTTGTCAGTAAGTTTTTTAACACACAATATTGAGTTTTTAAAAATCTAAATTTTTTCAGCACTTTTAATTTGTATTTGTATTATTTTGTGGCCATTTTTCCTCTGAAAGAATGTGTCATTAAATATTTAGTAGATGCAGAAGCAAAATAAGATTTGCCTTAAGGAGAAAATTTGACCTTGTGGAAGATTCTTTGGAATTTATCTATTTTTAAAATTATGGGCTTTCTGACTTTAATCTAAAATTGGGTGAATAATATTTATAGTTTTTGTAACACCTTAGAGTTCACAGATTGCCTTTTGTACTTTTTAATGTAATCTTCAAATTAAATTTCTTGTGAGGTAGTATAATATGAAATAATTTAATAGGCTATCATAAGTGAACTAAAAATCATAGAGTTTAAATAACACCTTAGATTCTACAATTGAACCTAGAATTTTACTTGTGGGGAGATTTTTACTATTGATTCTATTTCTTTAATAATTTTGTACAGATTTTTCTATTTAATCTTGAGTCAGTGTTAGTAAGCTAAATATATTTTTCTAGGACTTTGTTCATTTCATCTGTCTTCAAATGTATTGTCATTTTAATGTCTACAGCATCTGTAATCATGTAGTTTTTGACATTAGCTATTTCTGCATGCCTTCCTTCCTCATCTTCATCTCTTCCTCCCTCCCACCCCTTTTTTTCCTTCTTTTCTTTCTTAGAACATTTTGCTGAATCTATTCAGAGGTTCGAAGTTTTAGGCTTTTCAGAGAGTCAGCTTTTAGCTTTCCTTTCACTTCTCTTTTATCTCTGTTTTCTAGTTCATTAACTTCTGTTCTTATTTAATTATTTATCCTCTGCTTTTTTTCAAGTCCTTTTTTTTTTTTAACTTTATTTTGTTTCTCTTATATAATCTTATTTTATTGGATTCCCAGATTACTAATTTTCATTCTTCTTTCCTATAGTAGATATTTAAGGTAAAATCCTATTCAACTATTGATTTCAGTGTATACCACAAGTTTTCATATTAAGGGTTCATTTAGTTCTTTTAATATAGTCATTTAATATGGTCACATATTCCATATTAAGGAATATTTAGTTCTGATTTCAATTTTGCATTATTTAGAAGTATGCTGTTTATTTTTGAAACAATTGAGTTATTTCTGGTTATCATTTTGTTATTAAATTCTCTTAATTTCATGGTTGTGAAAGAATCTGGTTTGTATAATGTTATTTAAGTTGCTGAGTCTTACTTTGGTGGCCTAATTTATGATCATGTTTTTAAATGTTCTGTTTTGGAAATGTACTTGAAAATAATGTGTAGTTTACAACTCTTGGTACTATTTTATATACATGTCCATTAGATAAAATTAACTGTTCAAATCTTTTATGGTTTTTTAACATTGTCTTCTTGACCTTTCAATCGCTAAGCCCAATTATGGATCTTCCATTTCACATGGTTTAGTTTTCATTGTCAAATTTTGGTCTTTGTGTTTTGGGGTTGTTAGTTGCATACAACTTTGTTATATTTTCTTGAAGAAGTGAACTTTTTATCATTTATAATGATCCTTATTTCTAGCAATCCCTTTTTCCTGATATTAATATAATTTTGATAATATTTGCATTAATATCTTTTTCATTTTTGAACTGTAATATACAGCCCATTACTTTAACTGTAATTTCTGATATCTTTGGGTTTATTTCCACCATTTTATTTAATGTTTTTATTTTTCCATCATTTCTTTGTTTCTTTTCCATTCTTTTATTGACTTCTTTTTGTATTTTTCAGTATTTTTTTCTCATTTTTTTTTTTCCCCTACCTAGTTTGGAGGTTATATTTAACCTAGAAGTATTTTCATTTATAGTTTTTAAATTATGTACATACCTTTCTCTCTACTAAAATGAAAAGACTTTAGAAGAGAATATTTTAAATTTGCTTACCTTTCCCCAAATTATATATTTTATTAGTGTTTTTAATTCTGTAAGAAACAATTATTATTTTTCATAATCTTAATATTATTTATTTATATTTACCACTTTTTTCTCCTCATCATTCCTCAGATTATTTCAGAGCTTTTGATTGAAAGTATATTCATTGAGGATATGAGAATAATAAACTCTCAGTCTTTACCTCTAAATAACTTTATTTTACTCTCATTGTTAGAAGAATTTTGTTGGGTATAGAATTCTAGGTTATTAGGTTAATTTCTTCTAGCCCATGAAATATATTATTTCACCATCTTGTGGATTCTTTTTTTTTTTCTCAGAAGTTTAATTATTGGTCTGTCAGTCCTTTGAATGTAATTTATCTCCTTTTTTGTTCTTTTCATTTGATTTCTTTTCTTTTTCTTGTATTAACAATTTTCCTCTTCCAATATGGCCTCAATCTCTTTCTTGCTTTGCTAGAGCTCTAATTCAGATGTATATGAGATCTTTTTACAATATTTTCTGTGCTCTTTACCTCTCAGGACTACATTTGACATAATTTATTCACAATTATCTAATTCTCTTTTCAACTAGATTGAAGATATTGCTTAACCTATTGATTGACTTTTTCACTTTATCATACTTTGCATGTTAAAAAATTCTCTTTACCTTTTCAGAATCCATCTTCTTTTCTTAGAGTGTTAAACATTTTATTACTTGAAACAGTAGACATATTTATTGTGTGTGCAGCTATTCTAATACCTGGCAACTTCTTAGGAGTGACTCTGACATGTGTTGTTTGTTTTACATATGATGTCTTATTTTTTAATGTATTTAAATGATTTTTAACATCTTGAGATACTCATTTTTCTTTGAATTTTACATGTGAAAATATTTTCATACCTGTGTTAAAAGTGAATTTTTCAAGGTTTACATTTGTTTTTATCAGACATCTAAAAAATAGTACAGTACTATTAATAGCAATAGAAAAACAACAACAACAACGATTAATATACCACCATTTTAAATTCTTGACTTGAGATTTGGTGTAACCAAAGAGTAGTGACATTTCAGACTTCAGACTTCAGTGAGGATAGCTTATGGTTAAAAATGATTAGAAAGGACTTATTTTTCCCATCCATCCAGTGCCAAAGTTCTGTATAGGCAATTTCCCCTACATTTCCTCTTAGGGAAGGAAGCAAGTGGGTGGCTATGGTATGGAATAACACTTAAGAGCATTGTCTCTGGACATCAGACCATCTGAATTTGCATTTTGGCTGTACTACTAACTTTGAACAAATTACTTAACCTTTCAATTCTTCAGTGTCATGTTGTCCAAAATAAGGATTAAAATGGTGCCTATTTTGTTGTTTTGTGAGGATAAAATGAGTTAATATCTTTGAAGCACTTAGAATACCATAAGTTCTAGAAGTGTTTCCTAGTATATCATAATCTTCATTATTGTGTCTAATGACCTCTTATACTAAGGGAGTAGTACTTTGTGATCCAACATTTTTAGAGGATTTCTGCTGTTATACATCCTGCCTTTTGAGGCCACAAAAAATACTCAAGTTCCCTGTTAGCTTAGTTGGTAAAGAATCTGCCTGCAATGCAGGAGACTCCGTTTCACTTCCTGGGTTGGGAAGATCCTCTCGAGAAAGGGATAGGTTACCCACCCCAGTATTCTTGGGCTTCCCTTGTTGCTCAGATGGTAAAAAATCCACTTGCAATGTGGGAGACCTGGGTTCGATCCCTGGGTTGTGAAGATCCTCTGGAGAAGGGAAAGGCTACCCACTCCAGTATTCTGGCCTGGAGAATTCCATGGACTGTATAGTCCATGGGGTTGCAAAGAGTCAGACACAACTGAGCAACTTTCACTTTCACTTTCAGCTGATTCAGCAAATATTCTTAAGACAAAAAGAGAACTCAAGTGCAGGTTACTATTCGGAATACAAGTCTTCACTTGGTCTTGTCCTCAGAATTCCTTACTGTTTTCTTACCTGATGGGAACATTTAAGAAATATCTTTTATATTACTTATTTTATTTTTGTTGTTTTAGTTGTTTTCAAGTGATGCTCGTGTTCCAAGGACTAGAAATCCATTATATAGCTTGTAAATGGCAGTGCCAAGACTAAAATCCCAAATTGACTCTGAGCATGGTGCTTCAAGAAAATTGGACAAACATAGACACAAATGTTTCTAATATTTAAAACCATTAGTAATACAATACTGATGGAAGTAACTGTACAGTATGATTGTTCTTATCAAATTAGAAAAGTTAAGAAAAAAAGTAAGGAAGAAATAAGGAAACAGAATGTGAAACCCCCAATTAACAAGCATTCAAAAATCCAGATACCTTCTTATCTCTTATTGGCAAAGGTGTTAATTGCCACAACTCCTGTGCAGCACAATTTGGCAGTGTGTATCCAAGTTAAAACATTTATATTTTATGACACAAAAATTTATATTTATGGCAAATCATTTTAAAATTCTAAGAATTTATAAAAACAGGGATGTATAGAGATTTAGCCATAGATTGGTTACTATATCACTTTATAGAAAATTAAAATATTCGAAACAAGTATTTGCCTCACAGAGAATGCATTGTGTGAAATACCTATATAGTGAAATGCTAAATGGCGATTTTAAAAGATTTCTTTGCAATATTTATGACGCTAAACGAAGTTTGTGATTGTTTGTTGAAGGGAAAACATGGTTGCAAGTTAAAATATACAAACAACTATTATTTAACAAACAATGATGTGTACCTACAAAAGACATACTGTACGGTGCATGGAATTCTGCTCACTGTTACGTAGCAGCCTGGATGGGAGGAGAGTTTGGGGAAGAATAGATACATATATATATATATTCACTGTTCACCTGAAGGTATCACCACATTGTTACTCAGCTATATATCAATACAAAATAAACAGTTTAGAAAAAGGGGTTATGTGTGTGTGTATGTTTGTACATATATATATAATTTATATTATAAATATAAATTTTGTTATATAATTTAATGTAATGTATAAATACAAACACACATGTATAAACATATATATATATTTATATAATCATAACCTCAAAAGTTAAAATAGTGCTTGGGCATGAGGTTTAGTGTGATTTTTAACACATTTTCTTTTTTTTAATTTTTATTTTCTACACTAATATGAACACTATTAAAAATAGTAACATGCTATTAAATGAATTCTTAAAGAAGAATCATAATTCAAGAAGCTAATACTCTAATAACTTTATAATTTTGTATAGTGACTTTTCAATTCTAATGCTTAAGCATGTGTATTTTTATGTAGTTAAAATTATTCTGTACATATAATAACTGCCATTTTCTTCGGCAATTTCTAATTGTTGTTTCATGTTTCTACATAGTTTTGCAGAGACCCATTTGATGACCACTTTATTTAATTACTAAAATTTAATATGGAGAAAGTTTTCCTGCATATTAAATCAAAGTTCAGAAAGCTAAGATCATGGCGTCCAGTCCCATCACTTCATGGCAAATAGTTGAGGAAACAATGGAAACAGTGAGAGACTTTATTTTTGGGGGCTCCAAAATCACTGCAGATGGTGACTGCAGCCATGAAATTAAAAGATGCTTGCTCCTTGGAAGAAAGCTATGACCAACCTAGACAGCATATTAAAAAGCAGAAACATTACTTTGCCAACAAAGGTTCATCTAGTCAAAGCTATGGTTTTTCCAGTAGTCACGTATGGATGTGAGAGTTGGACTATAAAGAAAGCTGAGCACCGAAGAATTGATGCTTTTGAACTGTGTGTTGGAGAAGACTCTTGAGAGTCCTTTGGACTGCAAGGAGATCCAACCAGTCCATCCTAAAGGAGTTCAGTCCTGAATATTCATTGGAAGAACTGATGCTGAAGCTGAAACAATACTTTGATCACCTGATGCAAAGAACGACTCATTGGAAAAGACCCTGATGCTGGGAAAGATTGAAGGTGGAAGGAGAAGAGGACGACGGAGGATGAGATGGCTGGATGGCATCACCGACTCAATGGACATGAGTTTGAGCAAACTTTCGGAGCTGGTGATGGACAGGGAAGCCTGGCTTGCTGCAGTCCATGGGGTCGCAAAGAGTCAGACACAACTGAGCGACTGAACTGAACTGAAAACTTAGTATATTTTCTCCAGTTGCTTAAATGTTTATTTTTTTAGCATTTATCTATTACGGCTAGTCCATCGATTGAATAATAGAAATGATAATTCTAAAAATTAGTAACTTTATCAAATACCTTTTTGGTGTGTCATAAAAGTAATATTTAATCCTTAGAACACTTTTAGAGTTAGTCATTATTGTCCTCTTATTAAAATGAAACAGGTTTAAAGAAGCTAAATAACTCAGTAATCACAAAGCTAGTGAGAGGTTGAGCTAGAATTCAATTCTGGTTTATATGAGTATATTTCTGATGTATCTAAGCTTTTTCCATTCAGTTCAGTTCCATTCTGTTCAGTCGCTTGTCGTGTCCGACTCTGCGACCCCATGAATTGGCAGCACGCCAGGCCTCCCTGTCCATCACCCAACTCCTGGAGTTCACTCAGACTCACGTCCGTCTAGTCGGTGATGCCATCCAGCCATCTCATCCTCTGTTGTCCCCTTCTCCTCCTGCCCCCAATCCCTCCCAGCATCAGAGGCTTTTCCAATGAGTCAACTCTTCACATGAGGTGGCCAAAGTACTGGAGTTTCAGCTTTAGCATCATTCCTCCCAAAGAAATCCCAGGGCTGATCTCCTTTAGAATGGACTGGTTGGATCTCCTTGCAGTCCAAGGGACTCTCAAGAGTCTTCTCCAACACCACAGTTCAAAAGCATCAGTTCTTTGGCGCTCAGCTTTCTTGACAGTCCAACTCTCACATCCATACATGACCACAGGGAAAACCATAGCCTTGACTAGACAGACCTTTGTTGGCAAAGTAATGTCTCTGCTTTTGAATATGCTATCTAGGTTGGTCATAACTTTTCTTCCAAGGAGTAAGCGTCTTTTAATTTCATGGCTGCAATCACCATCTGCTGTGATTTTGGAGCCCAAAAAAATAAAGTCTGACACTGTTCCCACTGTTTCCCCGTCTATTTCCCATGAAGTGATGAGACCGGATGCCATAATCTTCGTTTTCTGAATGTTGAGCTTCAAGTCAACGTTTTCACTCTCCTCTTTCACTGTCATCAAGAGGCTTTTTAGTTCCTCTTCACTTTCTGCCATAAGGGTGGTGTTATCTGCATATCTAAAGTTATTGATATTTCTCTTGGCAATCTTGATTCCAGCTTGTGCTTCTTCCAGCCCAGCGTTTCTCATGATGTACTCTGCATATAAGTTAAATAAGCAGGGTGACAGTATACAGCCTTGACATACTCCTTTTCCTATTTGGAACCAGTCTGTTGTTTCATTGCCAGTTCTAACTGTTGCTTTCTCACCTGCAGATAGGTTTCTCAAGAAGCTGGTCAGGTGGTCTGGTATTCCCATCTCTTTCAGAAATTTCCACAGTTTATTGTGATCCACACAGTCAAAGGCTTTGGCATAGTCAGTTAAGCAGAAATAGATGCTTTTCTGGAATTCTCTTGCTTTTTCAATGATCCAGCAGATGTTGGCAATTTGATCTCTGGTTCCTCTGCCTTTTCTCAAACCAGCTTGAACATCTGGAAGTTCACGGTTCACATATTGCTGAAGCCTGGCTTGGAGAATTTTGAGCATGACTTTACTAGCATGTGAGATGAGTGCCATTGTGTGGTAGTTGGAGCATTCTTGGCATTGCCTTTCTTTGGGATTGGAATAAAAACTGACCTTTTCCAGTGCTTTTTCCATAAGAGTTTTTAAATTGTGTTCCATAATTATTAACAGGAAATATTAACAGGGATGAAAAATAGTTTTAATTCAGTTTCCTGAATTGGCTATTTCAGAAGTTTTTAAGACCATTGTCTTTTAGTTTCCAATATTGTTAAAACCTTTCACAATCTCATCTTAGGCTCAGTTTTCCTTGCCCAGTCTCTGTACTCTTCTAGAATCTCTTTTTTCTCAATGTTTTCTACTTTCTTAATGTTTCTCCTGTTTGTCCGATTGTCATCCTTTGATCTGAGTATTCATTTGCAAATTTTTCATGTTTTATTTCTTTGATAGCTTCCTGTCTCTAATTTTGCTGTTATTGACAGTATTGTTATTGTTGCATCCTTATGTTTGTGTGTGTGCTCAGTCACTAAGTCTTGTCCAACTCTTTGCAACCCCATGGACTGTACCCCACCAGGCTTCTCTGTCTGTGGGATTTTCCAGGCAAAAATACAAAAGTAGATGCCCATTTCCTCCTCCGAGGCATCTTCCTGACCCAGGGATTGAATCTACATCTCGTTCATTAGCAGGCAGATTCTTTAACACTGCGTCACCTAGGAAGAACTTTTATTTGGATACTGGACTCTTTGATCCTGATTGTCATGTATTTTGTTTCCTTTTCATTTCTCCATCATTTTCGTTCTACCCTAGAGAAGAGTTTTTAACTTTTAACTGTCTTTAATCCTCTTTACAACTCTACGCTTTTTCTCCCATTTCTGATCTTTGTTTTCAATGGCTTCTGACTCTTACTTCCTGGGTAATTTCTTATTTACCTGAGGTTTTTAAATATATGTTTTTGAAGTTCCTTCTGTTCCATGAATAGTATCAGTTTCTCCACATTCACTCTTTTTCTCTTTCTGTGGTTTGAATTCTTGTCTCTGTGTTCAATGAGTGGAGCATGTTGATTGGAGAGCTACCCTGAGATTTGAATGAGCACTGCGCTGATCTGTTTGTTGGGAGATAACCAAATATCAGTTATCTTCCAGGTGTGTACTCTTACATCCATTGGATCATAGAAAAAGCAAGAGAATTCCAGAAAAACATCTACTTCTGCTTCATTGAATATGCTAAAGCCTTTGACTATGTGGATCAAAACAAACTGTGGAAAACTCTTAAGGAGATGGGAATACCAGACCACCTTACCTGTCTCCTGAGAAACCTTCATGAAGGCCAGCAAGCAACAGTTAGAAACGGACATGGAAAAACAGACTGGTTCCAAATTGGGAAAGGAGTACGTCAAGGTTGTATATTGTCACCCTGCTTATTTAACTTATATTCAAAGTACATCATAGGAAATACCAGGCTGGATGAATCAAGCTGGAATTAAGATTGGTGGGAGAAATATCAGTAACCTCAGATATGCAGAAGACACCACCCTTATAGCAGAAAATGAAGAGGAACTAAAGAGTCTTTTGATGAAGGTGAAAGAGCAGAGTGAAAAAGCTGGCTTAATACTCAACACCCAAAAAACGAAGATCATGACATGTTATCCCATCACTTCATGGTAAATAGATGGGGAAACAATGTAAATAGTGACAGACTTTTATTTTCGTGGACTTCAAAATCTCTGCTGACTGTGACAACAGCCATGAAATTAAAAAATGCTTGCTCCTTGGATGAAAAGCTATGAAAAACCTAGACAGTGTATCAAATAGCAGAGACGATACTTTGCCAACAAAGGTCCATAGCAATAGCTTTGGTTTTCCCCATAGTCATGGACAGAATGAGAGCTGGACCATAAGAAAGCCTGAGCATTGAAGAATTGATGCTTTCGAACTGTGGTGTTGGAGAAGACTCTTGAGAGTCCCTTGGACAGCAAGGAGATCAAACCAGTTAATCCTAAAGGAAATCAGTCCTGAATTTCATTATAAGGACTGATGCTGAAACAGAAGCTGCAATACTTGGGCCTCCTGATGCAAAGAGCAGACTCATTAGAAAAGACCTTGATGCTGGGAAACGTTGAAGGCAGGAGGAGAAGGGGCAATAGGGGCCGAGATGGTTGGATGGCATCAGCAGCTCAGTGGACGTGAGTTTGAGCAGATTTCAGGAGCTGGTGAAGGATAGGAAAGCCTGGCATGGAGTCCATTGGGTCGCAAAGAGTCGGACACAACTAAGCAACTGATAAAGAACAACAAATATACTCTTAGGCAGTTCAGATTACATAGAGAGGAATTTCCAAGTATCTTGTCACTGTAGGAAAAGCCTGGTTGTCAGCATTCTGGGAGGCTTTCAAGTGGAAATGGAAGAAAGAGAGTGGTGTAATAAACCTTTATTCAATCCCAGTTGTTAAACAAGACTGCTTATTCCACTTTCAGCTCTTCTTTGTAATTTATAATCTAAAGCCTCTCTGGTTCAAACTTTTGCAGAATAAAACTTTAGTCAACTACTTAAGCAGTCACCTGGCTTCAGAGTAGGAAAGCTCAATTTGGCATCCTCTTTAAAAAAATTGTGAACAAATCTTTACATTTAAAGCCCTACCTTATTATACCGTTCTATCCAAAAATACTCTACCTTTTCTGAGATTCTACAGTAAAACTTCTTTCTGTCTCAGTCCCCTCCCTCCCTCTCTTCCTACTCCCTCTCTTGCTTTTTTACCTTTCTCATCCTTGTGTTATTTTTAATCCAATTTCCAGTTTCAAAAGTATATTGATCTTCTGTTTTTGTCTCCTTTCTACTTTTTTCTTATAATTTTAAATACATATATATTTACTATCATTTAAATGGTATTTCAGGAGGACTAGAGAGGAACATGTTTAATCCGCTATGTTTAACTGAAATACTCATTTTATAATATTAGGGCCACCTATTCAAGAACATTTAAGTCATAGTTTAAATCTACTAATTAAGTTTCATGGTTGTCTTCATAGAGGTTAAATGCAGCTCTTATTAAATTACATTCTAAATAATGCAGTTTTCCCTTGTTATTTGGAATGAAGTCTCTTCTTCCTATTTTCTATCTAGTTGGTGATATTATTTTAGCATATTTAACTTACATCTGGAAAAAAATATTAAACTCATTAGTTCTATAACTTCTAAACTAATTCTTTTCTATTTCACAGCATACATTGTATCAGAATACTATTTTGCCTCTTGGTGTGTTCTATCAGTTCATTATGTTTCTTTTTTCTGTTGTTTTGCATTTGTAATATATATTTTACCATTTTGAATAATGTTGTTAATAGTTAATATTCTTATTTTTATCACTGAGTTGGAGGGAGTACTTCTCCTAGAGTTCTATTTGATATAATTTTGACTTTTCTTTTGAAATGTCATTATTTTTATAGTGTGTCTTGGGACAGGTTCAAAAACTGAAGAGACATGTCCTGAGGACACAGTAGCCTGCTTTAAGGAAGCTTCCTCTGAACATATTTGGGACAATTATGTCCCAATCAAACAACGATAGAAATGGATGATAACACAAAGAATTGCAAGCAATAATCTATACGTCCATACTGATACATTGAAGAAATTAGAAGAATGGATGAAGCGAAAGTTGCATTTTATAGAATGCCATCTAATAAATGTAGAAAGGATAAAAGAAATGGAAAAATCACTTTTATTTATAACAACTGTAATAATTTAGTAATGCAACAGTCACAAGTTGATGCTAAACTTATTGGGTAAAGAACCACTTGGAAACAGGATATTCACATGGTCTCCAAGTATCACCTCACAGATCACTTGTTAATTATAAAGTTACCTAGAAAATGGAGACATCTGGCAGGTACCATCTTAACCATAATATTAAACTTCAAAAGACCAATGAAGGACAGACCGTCATCATATGCCTCCTAATACATACGTCACACTTCAGCACGTAAAGATGCTGCTTTTGTTATAGTCCTGCAATAATGTTTAACGTAAATCTAATCATGAGGAATTAACAAGATGCAATCAAATTGAGAAACAGTCTGAAAAACTGACCTAGACTCTTCCAAAATGACAGTGATGTGAAAAACTGAGCAAGATTGGGGAATTGCTCTATATGAAAGGAGAATGAATATTGATTGGATCCTGATTTGAAAAGGAAAAAACAACAACGGTAAAACCACAAAATGGTTTTGGTGACAGATGGTAAAATGGAAATATGGATTGTAAATTACATCATATTAATATCAACGTAAAGTGTCCTGAATGTGATTTGTCATTGTTCTTGGCAATGTATACAAGTAACTCTCAATAGTAAAGGGGAAAAAACAAAACAAAACACAACTACTTATATAGATACAGATATGCACATACAGAAGCTGCTGCTCCTGCTAAGTCACTTCAGTCATGTCTTGACTCTGTGTGACCCCATAGACAGCAGCCCACCAGGCTCCCCCGTTCCTGGGATTCTCCAGGCAAGAACACTGGAGTGGGTTGGCATTTCCTTCTCCAGTACGTGAAAGTGAAAAGTGAAAATGAAGTCGCTCAGTCCTGTCCAACCCTCAGTGACCCCATGGACTGCAGCCTTCCAGGCTCCTCCATCCATGGGATTTTCCAGACAGGAGTACTGGAGTGGGGTGCCATTGCCTTCTCCGACATACAGAAGCACATACCCATAAAGGGAGGAAGGCAAATGTGGCAAGTGGTTGAAAATACCTTAAACTATGCAAAAGATATTAGGTGTTCTCTGAAGGTACTATTATTGGAACTTTCCTTAAAGTTGAAAGGGTTCGGTTCAAGAGATACAAGAGACATGGGTTTGATCCTAGGGTAAGGAAGATCCCCTAGAATAGGAAATGGCAGCCTACTCCAGTATTCTAGCTTGGAAAATTTTACGGACAGAGGAGCCTGGAGGAATACAGTCCATTGGGTCACAAAGAGTCAGACACAACTGAGCGACTACGCACATTGCATGCAGCATTCTATATCTACAACTGTATCTCAGTAGTAATTTCTCTAACAGTTTCAGTTTTTTGTTTTTTGTTTTTTTCTATATAAGAAATTGTGTGTGTGTGTGTCAGTGTGAGTGGGTATGTGTACACATTTTTGTGAGACATTTCCTCGGATATCTCTACTGAAATCGTATTCTTCAAGGAATCTCCTCAACGTGTATTTTTTATAAGAGGTTCTGCTTTGTCATAAATATCCTGAACTAAAATATTCTTTCTTTAAAAAAAATTATACCATTTCCTAACTTCTTTTGAGTTGTTTTCCTAAAATGGCCTAATGAACCTTTGCATCAGATACTTTCTACTTGGTATAAAATGATTGTCTTTATGAATTTTTCACACATTTCAAAATTTTTAAAAGTTTGAGGAATTATCACAGGAGCAGCCTCTTTGCAGCTCATGGTCTCTGATGCTTAATAAAAAAGAGTCTAAAGTGCTGTTTCATCTCTTAACATATTTACAGCTTTTAAATGCTTATCATTGAGTCATTATCTCCTTTACCATCCAGTTATACTAGTTTGTATTTAAATCTTATCTCCATCATCATTGTGTTTATGGCTTGTTGGTCTTATTTGGTCTATTATTAGTGCTGAACTTGAAATTTAAAAAAGTCTTTCAGTTGGACTCAGAAACCCTTAGAGGCTCAGTTCTACTAGCTCTAAAAATTCAGGCGTATGTTTGGTAATTTAAAAGTTTCCTTGGATCAGATATGTAGAAAACAGTTGCCAGTATTGCTTTTGCTCTAACATATTGTAAGCTGACCACTCTGTTGTATGACATGTGCAGCTGTTTTCTTTCAAACTGTACTTAAAAAGCTTGGTGTACTCCTTTCCCAATTTGGAACCAGTCCATTCCACATCCCCTGCATAAGGTTTTTCAGGAGGCAGGTAATGTGGTCTTGTATTCCTGTCTCTTTGTAAAAATAATCCACAGTTATTGTGATCCACACAGTCAAAGGCTTTGGCATAGTCAGTAAAGCAGAAATAGATGTTTTTCTAAAATTCTCTTTCCTTTTCTATGATCCAGTGTATGTTGGCAATTTGATCTCTGGTTATTCTGCCCTTTCTAAATCCACCTTGAACATCTGAAAGTTCTTGGTTCACATACTGCTGAAGCCTAGCCTGAAGGATTTTGAGCATAATCTTGCTAGCATATGAAATGAGGGCAATTGTATGATAATTTGAACATTTTTTGGTATTGCCTTTGGGATTGGAATGAAACTGACATTTTCCAGTGCTGTGATCACTGCTGAATTTTCCAAATTTGCTGGCATAATGAGTGCAGCACTTTTACAGCATCATACTTCAGGATTTGAAATAACTCAGCTGGAATTCCAACACCTCCACTAGCTTTGTTTGTAGTGACTCTTCCTGAAGCCCATTTGACTTTGGACTCCAGGTTATCTGGCTCTAGGTGAGTGACCACACAATCGTGGTTATCTAGGTCATTAAGATCTTTCTTGTACAGTTCTGTGTATTCTTGCCACCTCTTCTTAATATCTTCTGCCTCTGTTAGGTCTTTGCCATTTTTGTCCTTTATTGTGCCTGTCTTTGCATGAAATGTTCCCTTTGTATCTCCAGTTTTCTTAAAGAGATCTCTAGTCTTTCCCATTCTGTTGTTTTCCTCTATTTCTTTGCACTGGTCACTTAACAAGGCTTTCTTATCTCTCCTTGCTATTCTCTGGAACTCTACGTTGAGTTTGGAATATCTTTCCTTTTCTCCTTTGCCTTTTGCTTCTCTTCTTTTCTCAGCTATTTGTAAGGCCTCCCCAGACAACTACTTTGCCTTCTTGCTTTTCTTTTTCTTTGAGATGGTTTGGTCACCACTTTGTGTAGAGTGTTATGAACCTCTGTCCATAGTTCTTCAGGCACTCCATCTACCAGATTTAGTCCCTTGAATCAATTCACCACCTCCACTGTATAATCAGGAATTTGATTTAGGTCATACCTGAATGACCTAGTGGTTTTCCCTACTTTCTTCAGTTTGATCCTGAGTTTTGCAATAAGGTACTGATGATCTGAGCCACAGTCAGTTCCAGGTCTTGTTTTTGCTGACTGTATAGAGCTTCTCCACTTCAGTTGCAAAGAATATAATCAGTCTCATTTTGGTACTGCCCATCTCGTAGCAACCATGTCCTTTGTGTTGTTAGAAGAGGGTGTTTGCTATTACAACTGTCTTCTCTTGGCAAAACTCTGCTTGCCTTTGCCTTGCTTCATTTTGTACTCCAAGGCCAAACTTGCCTGTTACTTCACTTCTACTTTTACATTCCAGTTCCCTATGATGTATAGGACATCTTTGTTTGGTGTTAGTTCTTGGAGGTCTTCACAGAATGGATCAACTTCAGCTTCTTAGGCATTAGTGGTTGGGGCATAGACTTGGATTACTGTGATGTTGAATGGTTTGCCTTGAAAACAAACCAAGATCATTTTGTCATTTTTGACATTGCAACCAAGTACTGCATTTCGGACTCTTATTGACTGTGAGGGCTACTGCATTCCTTCTAAGGCATTGTTGCCCACAGTAGTAGATATAATGGTCATCTGAATTAAATTCTTCCATTCCTGTCCATGTTCACAGATTCCTAAAATGTCGATATTCACTCTCGCCATCTCCTGTTTGACCACGTCCAATTTACCTTGATCTCGGATCTAACATTCCAGGTTCCTATGCAATATTGTTCTTTACAGCATCAAACTTTACTTTCACCATCAGATAGAACCACAACTGGATGTCATTTCCACTTTAGATCAGCCTCTTCATTCTTCATATAGCTACTTCTCGCTCTTCCCCAGTAGTATATTGGATTCCTCCTGACATTTTACCAGTATATAAAGGCTGTGACTTTCTATAGGAAATGATTTTATAAATGTAGTTTTCGCTTCTTTGTTTCAAAATGAGGATGTTTTATTGATTATTCTTAATAATAAAAAAATGACATCATACTCTAATTCTGTTCTGCAATTTTAATTCTGTTCTGCAATTTGTCTTTTAAAAATCTGCCAACATATTTCTAAGATCGACCTATATTGCTGCACAGATTTACCTTACTGTTTTTAATTCCTGAACAGTACATGTTATGGATATACTGTACATCAGTAAATAAATTCCTTATTGATAATTATCTAGATTGTTTACTTTTTCTCAATTATGAATAGTGAGTGCACTTATTTTACTGTTCAGACATCTGTCTGCCTTATTACGCCACATATTAAATACACTTGCAGTAGTGGAATTGTTATTGATAGAAAACAATGATAAAACTCTTAGCTCTGGTATTATAGCTTGAATTCTTGCCTCCATCACTGATGTGCTGCTAACTTTGGCATGTAATTGACCTTACTATAAAATTGATCTGAATTAGAAAACACTTTACAGAATGGTTGAATTCTGTATCTCCTCCTTAATAACAAAATTCACGTAAGGCAGTTGCTATGTACCTGTTGCACCTGGCAGGAAATAAGTGTTAAAATATCCCTATTGCTATGTGAATTTTCTTTAGTAAGTTTTCCAGTCATCTCTTTTGTTTGTTTTTTCTTTTGAAGAGCTTTTTTTTATTATTTTTCAGGAAATTTGTTCTATTAAGGATATTTACTCATCCTTTTTGTAAGTTATGTTTTCCTAATTTATCATGTCTACGTTTTGATTTGCTCAACTATGTCAGTCTTTTATGGTTTCTGTTCTTTGTGTTATGCTAAGAAAGGAAATCTCTACTGTAAGGTTATAAAATTGTCATCCTGTGTTTTATTTTAGAGATCTTACTATTTTTATTTTCTGCATTTAAGTATTTACCTCTTTGTGTGTGTGTTGGCGGGGAGGGGGTTGCTAAGGGCTGCTCCTTCTCAACTCCCTCGTGTATGCCCCCAAGGGACATATTGGAAACGCTAGCGTCCTTTTTAGGTTATCAACATGATTGAGAAAGCACTACAGGTATTTAGTGGTCAGGAGCCAGGGATGTCTGCCAGGCTCTTTCACTGTGCAGAACTTCCCTCAGCAAAGAATTTCTGAGTCCTAGTTGACTTTGAAATGCCCTGCCAGACCTCTGAATGTTACTATTGCTTTCTGCCAACAACAAACATTTGAAAATTAAGTATCTAAGAATTAAAATAAAAATAACAGTGGGTTTAATCCACTGCTTCTCAGATTAAGTGGATTCAAAAATAGTAACACCTGAGTATGTAGAGAAGAACTAAATTTCATGTACCAGGAGCAGAATGTTCAATAATACAACCTTTTTGTTATTGTTGTATTGTTGATTGCTGCTTTTCCATAGGAGTTTATTCTTGTTTTATTGCCACAATACCCCTCACGTATAACTGAAAACAAAATTAGAAAATTTCAGTCACCTCTCCTGTTTCTGCATTATTTCTCTTCACTGGGTTTCATTTTCACAGCATGTTCACCTTTCTCTTCTCTTTTGAGCTGCTGATTTTCCTTTTATATCCAATAATTTTCATTTGTGTAGTGAGATCTCCATTAGTAGTATTATTGTCTCTCTTGTACTTCTTTAGCATATTGGTAGGCTAAAGTGGATTCCCTGACAGGAGTGGGCTGGGAAACAGTGAATTTTTATTGCTGAATATGATCAACTTGTACAGTAGAGGTTCAGTCCTGTTCCATAAATTACAGTGGTCAAATAAGTCATTCCTTGTTTTTTTTTTTAATATACCTTTTTATATAATATAGATATGATAATATAGTTTGAATTTGTATATAGCCTTCTGGTAGTGAACGTTAAGAAATACTGTCTGAAAGAGCTGAAAAAAACATAGCTTACAAATTATCTTCCATAAACATAGTTTCTCTTACTGGTTTTTTTAATTACCCACAAGAGAAGCTGAGAAAAAAAAGCATTTCTAGAATGCAGAAACATCTTTTAAGATTATGATGAAAGGTACATAGCTATAGTATCTACAGTATTTCAATAAAAAGTCCTTAAATCAATTTCTTATGGCTATTTATTTTTTAATTATTAATAAAAATGGTGTTTGTGCAGAGGGCTAAGATATATAGATAGATAGATACACATACCAAGGTTGTGGCCTTTTGGGAATTATGTTTTATCTAACCATAGACCTTACTCCTTGGAAGAAAAGTTATGACCAACCTAGATAGTATATTGAAAAGCAGAGATATTACTTTGCCAACAAAGGTCCGTCTAGTGAAGGCTATGGTTTTTCCAGTGGTCCTGTATGGATGTGAGAGTTGGACCGTGAAGAAAGCTGAGCGCTGAAGAATTTATGGTTTTGAACCGTGGTGTTGGAGAAGACTCTTGAGAGTCCCTTGGACTGCAAGGAGATCCAACCAGTCCATTCTAAAGGAGATCAGCCCTGGGATTTCTTTGGGAGGAATGATGCTAAAGCTGAAACTCCAGTACTTTGGCCACCTCATGCAAAGAGTTGACTCATTGGAAAAGACTGATGCTGGGAGGAATTGAGGGCAGGAGGAAAAGGGGACGACAGAGGATGAGATGGTGGATGGCATCACTGACTAGATGGATGTGAGTCTGAGTGAACTCCAAGAGTTGGTGATGGACAGGGAGGCCTGGCGTGCTTCGATTCATGGGGTCACAAAGAGACGGACACAACTGAGCAACTGAACTGAACCATAAACCTTAGAATATGTGGAAGAATGGACAAATGATATCACCTTCAAGTAATTTTCTACATATCACTTCTTGCAGCTAGACATTGTATACAATTTAGACAGAAACTGCTGCTGCTGAGTCACTTCAGTCGTGTCCAACTCTGTGTGACCCCATAGACGGCAGCCTGCCAGGCTCCCCCATCCCTGGGATTCTCCAGGCAAGAACACTGGAGTGGGTTGTCATTTCCTTCTCCAGTGCATGAAAGTGAAAAGTCAAAGTGAAGTCGCTCAGTCGTGTCTGACTCTCAGCGACCCCATGGATTACAGCCTACCAGGCTCCTCCGCCCATGGGATTTTCCAGGCAAGAGTACTGGAGTGGGGTGCCATTGCCTTCTCCTAGACAGAAACTAGTTAATTATAATTGCCAGTTCAGGGGATATCCTTATATTTTTGAAAGCCAGATAGACAAAGAGTACAGACCTACCTAGATGGAAAAAGTTTTTACCTTGGTATACAAAGAAACACCTATATGTAAAACCACCACCACTGCCTACATCATTCTCATGATCATTAATCATGTTCATTGAGTTTTTACTCAGGCACATAAGCAATAGTCTATGTGCTTTAAATGAATTATCACATTTAATTTTCATAAGAGAATTAAATAAGGTAGATAACCATTATCCCCATTTTGTTGATGCAGAAATTAAGGCACAGAAAATCTAAACAACTTGCTCGAGGTATTATACCTAGGAATAAAAAAGTCATACAGATTTAATTAAAAATTCATGTTTGTAGCATGCTGCATCTTCAGTAGAAAAAGAATTTTGCAAAGAATTGGACATGACTTAGCAGCTGCACAACACAACAACCAGGACACGTGAAAAAACTTTTTGATTGAGTCCTGGTAATCATTACCAGAGAGCCTAATACAGCACAAAGCATCAAGTCCTGCTGATTACTAGAGTAGGCATTACCATTATTCCACTATACCCCTCAAGAAATGGTCTCTGCTGAATAGCCAGGAACTGTTGAGCTCATAATCAGTATGCAACAAATACTCACAAAAGATAAGTGAACCTATGTGATCTTGCCAAGGACTAACTAAAACAATGGGTGACATAGTTTAATTCTATCAAATAAGTTAGTTTCAAAAATGGGTTCCCAATTTTAGGAATGAACTAAATTGCTATATTATTGTTATAATACAATTGTATTCTCAAAAATAAAAAAAACCTTTTAAAAGTTAATTATTTTAGCTTTATAATCATTAATATTAAACCATTATATGTGATAATATAGTTTATAGTTTAATGCTAGAATTGTTCTAGCTTGGTGTTGGTCAAAGTAGGGAACACATGACAAAAAAAGATTTTAACTTTTTTTATTCTTTTTCACAAAGAGGACATCTCCCCAGGTCAGCTAAAATACTTTTTGGTCATAAGTAGTTTATATAAGGTAAACATGGTATTTAAGTTATTTTAACAGCTTTTTTGAGCCATAGATTACATCAAATAATTCACCCAGTAAAAGTGTATGATTCAGTGATTTTTTAATGTACT
The DNA here is from genome assembly GCF_032452875.1 of Bos javanicus. NCBI lineage: Eukaryota > Metazoa > Chordata > Mammalia > Artiodactyla > Bovidae > Bos > Bos javanicus. The sequence continues at coordinate 48,103,581 of NC_083869.1, read as the reverse complement.
CACAGAATAGTACAATAATCAGCACAATTTTTAGAGTGTTTAAATTACCCTCCCCAAGAAAGGGTAATCACTAAGTACCCATTAGTGAAGTTGCTCAGTCGTGTCCGACTCTTTGCAACCCCATAGACTGTAGCCTACCAGGCTCATCTGTCCATGGGATTTTCCAGGCAAGAGTACTGGAGTGGGTTGCCATTTCTATCTCCAGAAGACCTTCCCGACCCAGGGATCAAACCCGAGTCTCCCACATTGTAGGCAGACGCTTTACCATCTGAGCCACCAGTGGTTACACCCTATTCTCCCCCACCCTCCAGCTGTAAGAAATCACTAATTTACTCTTTTTTTCCCCCTATAGACTTGCTTATTTTGGACATTTCATACAAGTGAAATCATGTAATATAATATACTATGTGGTCTTCTGTGGCTGAATTCTTCCATTTAAGATCATGCTTGCCCATGTTATATTATGTATCCTAATTTCATTCCTTTTGTTGGTGAATAATATTTTAGTATATGGATATACCACATTTTGTTTGTCCATCCATCAGTTGATGGACATGTGGATTGTCCCTTATTAGATGCATGATTTTATCTTTTCACTTTCTTGATGGTATTCTTTACAACAAAGAAGTTCCTAATTTTGGTAGAGTCTCTTTTTTTTTTTTTTCCTTTTATCACTTGTGCTTTTGGTTTCGTATCTAAAGAAGGATTTGTTGTTCCAAGGTTACAAAGCCTTATTTCTGTGTTTTCTATTAAGAGCTTTATAATTTTATCTCTTAAATCAAAATCTGTTGTCCACTTGAGTAAATGTTTGTGTATGATATATGGAATTAGTTCACTCTTTTCTTTTTCATATGGATATTTGATTGCACTCAGCATCCTTTATTGAAAAGACCTTTCTTTATCCATTAAATGGCCTTAGAATCCTTGTCAAAGACCAGTTAACCGTAAGTATGAGGGTTTATTTCTTGACTCTTAGATGTGTTCCATTAGTCCACACATGTATCCTTATGCCAATACCACGTTATTTGCCTTCTAAGTGTAGGTTTCTGGCTTTGGTCTTCTTTCCCAAGATAATTTTGGTTATTTGTGCATTTCCACGTGAATCCTAATCAGCTTGTCAATTCAGCAGATTTTGATAGACTTTTTCTAGGGATTGGATTTATTCTGTAGATAATTTCAAGAATATTACTGTTACTGTATTAATAATATTAAGCTTTTTGATTCAGAAGTATGGCATGTTCTTCAACTTAATTAGGTTTCTTTACTATCTTAAAATAATATTTTATAGTTTTAAAATTTAGAGCTTAAGTCTTAACACTTTTTAGAAGTTGATTCATAAATATTTTCTTTTCATGCTTTTGTAAATGGAATTGTTTTCTTAATTTTACCTTCAGATTATTTGTTGCTAGTGTATTGATGTACATTGAGTTTTATCCTGGTGTCTTATTGAATTCATTTATAGTTCTAATAGTTTTTATAGTTGGTTCCTTAGGATTTTATATATAAAATCATGCCCTGTGTAAATAAAGATCAACTTACTTTTTCCTTTCAAATCTGGCTGTCTTTTCAGTCTTCCTTTTTTTTTTCTCTCTCTTTTTCTTTCCTAGTTGCTCTAGTTAGAAACTCTAGTGAGGCGCCCCTCATGCTTCAGATGGTAAAGAATCTGCTTGCAATGCAGGAGACCTGGTTTTGATCCTTGGGTTGTGAAGATCCCTTGGAGAAGGGAATGGCTGCCCACTCCAGTATTCTTGCTTCGAGAATTCCATGGACACAGGAACGTGGCGGGTACAGAGCATGGGGTTGCAAAGAGTTGGACATGACTGAGCAACTAACACACACACAAACACAGAAACTCTAGTTTCACATTGAATACAAGTGGCAAGATATCCCTGATTTAGGGAGAAAGAATGTAGTCTCTCTCATCATTATGTATAATAACTGTGGATTTTTCATAGATTCCCTTTATAAAGTTAAGGGTTTCCCTTCTATTTCTAGTTTGTTTAGTGCAATGTTTAAATTGTTGAATTAAAAGTACTCATTAATCCAATTTTACATTGGATTTAACGTTTTGTATTTAGAATCCACATCATATGGAGACTCCAGTAACTAAAATCTCTTTCATTTATGTTATCAGCTCTTCTGCTGCAGCTGCTGCTAAGTTACTCAGTTGTGTCCGACTCTGTGCGACCCCATAGATGGCAGCCCACCAGGCTCCCCCGTCCCTGGGATTCTCCAGGCAAGAACATTGGAGTGGGTTGCCATTTCCTTCTCCAATGCATGAAAAGTGAAAAGTGAAAGTGAAATAGCTCAGTCGTGTCCGACTCTTAGGGACCACACGGACTGTAGCCTACCAGGCTCCTCCATCCATGGGATTTTCCAGGCAAGAGTACTGGAGTGGGGTGCCATTGCCTTCTCCGATCAGCTCTTCTACTCTCTATTAAATAGTTCTACTTTCCAGTTGTATGAATTTGGACAATTTTAACTTCTGTGTACCTGAGTTTCCTCATCTGCAACCCTGGATTTGATTGATTTCATTACCTACCTTTCATTACCTACCTTACCTTAAAGAAAGACTGAACTATTTACAGGTAGAGCATTTAGGATAGCTGCTGGTCCCATTGTAAACATAATATTTTAGTTTTTATTAAGGATATGCATAATTAATAAATGAATTAATCTCAGTACATTTTTTTTACATGTATAGCTTACTTAGAAGAGATTTGAGAAAATAACATTTATTTCAAAGCTTTATTTTTAATCTCTTGGATTTTTTTCACAGTGATAAATACCTGTCTTAGTAGAAAAATATTCAAGCAAGCTTATCTGAGTATTCATGTCTAGCACTTACAAAATCAGATGATGTAAGACTCAGAAACCCTTGTTTAATATTTGGAAAGTTGTTGTTTCATTTGTAGGTATGTCTCACCTGTTCCTAGAGATGACCTTGGTTCTTCAGATAATGCTTCTTTTACATAGCTATGTACTATGTCTGAAAAGTCCTGAGATCCATCTTCCTGATTTTAATATTTAATTATTTAGCTAGAACATGAATGAATAGCTATGAAAAGCAGCACATCTTGCCATGAGAGACTGGATTCATTAAGGACATCTTAAAATTTAAAGAACTTTTGTTTTTGTTTTTTTTTTCTACTTGAGTGGGTTGTCATTCCTTTCTCCAGGGGACCTTCCTGACCCAGGGATCAAACCTGTGTCTCTTACATCTCCTGCATTGGCAGACGGGCTCTTTGCCACTAGCACCACCATAGGAGTGAAAGTTGCTCAGTTGTGTCTGACTCTGGGACCCCATGGACTGTAGGCTGCCAGGCTCCTCTGTCCATGGAATTCTCCTGGCTAGAATACTGGAGTGGGTAGATGTTCCCTTCTCCAGGGGATCTTCTCAACCCAGGGATTGAACTCAGGTCTCCCGCATTACAAGCATATTCCTTACTATCTGGGCCACCAGGGAAGCCCACGAATACTGGAATAGGGATACCTATCCCTTCTCCAGGGGATCTTCCCAACCCAGGCGTTAAACTGGGGTCTCCTGCACTGCCCCCAAAAAATCTTTTTGTGTTCTGAGAATTACTTCGATGTAAATTGAAAGGAGACAGATAAAATGTTTTGTTATCTCCTGTTGTTATGAGTTAGACAGAAAGAGCCAAGACATTTCAAGATGACATTCTTAGGATTTCTTTGGAATCAGCTGAGAGCATCATTTTATGCATGTGAATTTCCTTACCGTAGGGAAAATCATGAAATATAATTTAATTTATAAAATTTAAATACCATCTTTAAATTACTCTTTTAACTATCTAGAGAAATTTTTAATTTAATTGATTCCCCCCACTTTTGATAGGAAATAAATTTTAGCACAAGCAACCATTTGAGTACAACTCCTAATACAGGTGTGAAATTAATATAAAGACTCTAAGTATTGAAAATAGGTATGAAGTTCTTGTGTTGAAGCAGTTTCCTTTCTCTTTAGACCCACACTAACTTTATTAAACCCCAACATCATTTTCTAGTTATCTAGTACAAAAAAGATTAGAAATGATACCTAAATATAAAGGTATGTAAAGGTATTTGGATGGAAAAAGGAAAAATCTGTAGTTAAAAGGGAATCTTAAAAAAATGAGAGACACAATGGTATTATGACAATGTATCATATTAGGTAGACTGGAATCATTCAATAAACTTAAAATTATTCTGTATCTTTCTATTTAACAAGGGAGGAATATGTATGACATTATAGAATATTTTTCTTCACAACTGGTTAATTTTTTTTTTAAAGTTTGATATCGGAAGAGGTAAATATTCATTATTTAGAAATGATTTATTTTCTTCAGTTTTCCTAAGATTAGCTTGATGAAAATAATACATACCTTTACCTATTTTCTTGCCTATATCATAAACTGTGCTATGTTAGACTCAAAATGTGAAGTAAATGGTCAATAATTATGTTAAATGTAGTCCATATGAAAGCGGTTTTTGTAAAATCTCAAGTGTTATATAGAGTTAATTCTTGGCCATTTTTATCACCTTTAAGACCGTCTCTTCAAGAAGAATAGGTGAATATTAGAGGTCATATATGAGCCAAATGATTTGGCCAAAGGTAGAATCCACTAAGGGTGGGACAGGTGGAGGTGGGCAATGGTGAGTTAGGTGGGGTGTTATTGTTGCTGTTTAGTTGCTTGGTCATGTCTGATTCTTTGCAACCATATGGACTGAAGCATGCCAAGCTTCCCTGCCCTTCACCATCTCCTGGTGTTTGCTCAAGCTCATGTCTGTCGAGTCGGTGATACCATCCAACCATCTCATCCTCTGTCATTCCCTTCTCCTCCTGCCTGCAGTCTTTCCCAGCATCAGGGTCTTTTCTAATTAGTCGATCTTTGCCAAAGTATTGGAGCTTCAGCTTCAGCATTAGTTCATCCAATAAATATTGAGGGTTGATTTCCTTTAGGATTGACTGGTTTAATCTTCTTGCTGTCCAAGGGACTCTCAAGAGTCTTCTCCAACACCACAGCACAAAAGCATCACTTCTTCAGTGCTCAGCCATCTTTATGATCCAACTCACATCCATACATGACTACTGGAAAAACCATAGCTTTGACTATGCAAACCTTTGTCTGCCAAGTAATGTCTGCTTTTTAATCTGCTGTCTAGATTTGTCATAGCTTTTCTTCCAAGGAGCAAGCTTCTTTTAATTTCATGGCTGAAGTCATCGTCTGCAGTAATTTTGGAGCCCAAGAAAATAAAGTCTGTCACTGTTTCCATTGTTTCCCCATCTATTTGCCATGAAGTGATGGGACCAGATGCCAAGATCTTAGAAAATTAGAGATACCAAGGGAATATTTCATGCAAAGATGGGCACAATAAAGGACAAAAACTGTATGGGTGGGGTGTGGTTGTAGCTAAGAACATGCAACTATATGGTCTCATCAAGTGCCATTCTTCTCCTTAGCTCTTAACTTCCATTCCTAGTTTTTAAAAGTCTTTCTCCTGTTTATGACATATATGCTGCTGCTAAGTCGCATCAGTCATGTCCGACTCTGTGCGACCCCATAGGTGGCAGCCCACCAGGCTCCTCTGTCTCTGGGATTCTCCAGGCAAGAATACTGGAGTGGGTTGCCATTTCCTTCTCCTTATGACATATATGGGTATATAATATATATTTAGTAAAACACTGTGGATATATTAGAAAATGAGGAGTTTGAGCTTCATAGTGTGGGAAGCTTTTCAGATTAGGAATATTAACTGAGTAGACTTACTGTATTTTAGGAAAATGACTTGGTAACATGAATTGGCATGGGGAGTTTAGAAATAAGAAAACTCAGAAAGCTGTTATAATCCAAATGAGAGATGAAGTTATGGGACTTGGAAAGGGACAGAATGTTATAAAAGGAACAGAATGTTGAAGAGGTATAAGTTAAACACTGTTTGGTGATTGCTGATTGATGACTACTTATATTGGGGACCTTGTAACCTTGTAAAAAGGATAGGAATTAGAGGTATTTCTGGGGTTTCTATCATAAAAGTTTGATTCATTAACCATGAAAAGTGAAAGTTCCTCAGTCATGTCTGACTCTTTGCGACCCCTTGGACTATACAGTCCATGGAAATCTCTAGGCCAGAATTCTGGAGTGAGTAGTCTTTCCCTTCTCCAGGGGATCTTCCCAACCCAGGGATCGATCCCAGGTCTCCCGCATTGCAGGCGGATTCTTTACTAGCTCAGTCACAAAGGAAGCCCAAGAATACTGGAGTGGGTAGCCTATCCCTTCTCCAGTGGATCTTTACAGCCCAGGAATGGAACCGGGGTCTCCTTCATTGCAGGTGGATTCTTTACTAATTAAGCTATCAGGGAACCCCATTAACTATGATGTAGAGCAATTAAAAAGTAGGATTGAGAATGGATAAAATGGGTTGAGTCTCAAATGTATTCATTGTGTGTTGACTGTGATATCCACTTAGAAATGTCCCCACAGACAAATGGTAGTAAGCTATTTCCAACATTATCTGTTATTCACATATGAGAAGTGAGATCTAAGGAACATGTAGATATGAGCTGACGTCATTAAATAGATAAAATCTCCAAAAGAGCTATCCATATAGGAAGAAGACTGCTGAGAACTGAAACGTGGGAGAACAATAGAAAATTAGGCATTAAAAGGGGATTCAATAAAGGAAATAGAATAGAACACTAAGAAAAGCAGGAACTCAGAATAAAAGATCCAACAAGAGCAAAGATAGATACTTAAATGATGAAATTTAAAACAAATGTTCATAGTGATTTAAAAAAAAAAAAACAACTCATTTTAGAGTAGTATCTATTTTTTAATTACTGCAAAAGTTTTAAAAGATAGAAAGTGACAAATAAGTGTCCCTCTCCCCACTGTGTTCTTCCCCGGATTATTAAATTTTTAATTTCTCCTACATCTTGCTAATCATTTTTCTTGCATATACTGAAAGATCCCATGATCTTTGTTTTCTGAATGTTGAACTTTAAGCCAACTTTTTCACCCTCCTCTTCTTTCATCAAGAGGCTCTTAGTTTTTCGCTTTCTTCCATAAGGGTGGTGTCATTTGCATATCTGACGTTATTGATATTTCTTCCGGCAATCTTGATTCCAGCTTATGCTTCATCCAGCACATAATGACGTTTCACATTATGTACTCTGCATATAAGTTAAATAAGCAGGGTGACAGTATACAGCCTTAATGTACTCCTTTCCCAGTTTGGAACCAGTTGTTCCATATCCAGTTCTAACTGTTGCTTCTTGACCTGCATACAGATTTCTCAGGAGGCAGGTCAGGTGATCTGGTATTCCCATCTCTTTCAGAATTTTCCACAGTTTATTGTGATCCACACAGTCAAAGGCTTTGGCATAGTCAATGAAGAAAAAATAGATGTTTTTCTGGAACTCTCTTTCTTCTTCTATAATCCAGCAGATGTTGGCAATTTGATCTCTGGTTCTTCTGCCTTTTCTAAATCCAGATTGAACATATGGAAGTTCACGGTTCATGTACTGTTGAAGCCTGGCTTGGAGGATTTTCAGCATTACTTTGCTAGTATGTGAGATGAGTGCCATTGTGTGGTAGTATCAACATTATTTGGCATTGCCTTTCTTTGGGATTGGAATGAAAACTGATGTTTTCCAGTCCTGTGGCCACTGCTGACTTTTCCAAATTTGCTGGCATATTGAGTGCATCACTTTCACAGCCTCATCTTTTAGGATTTGAAATAGCTCAGCTGGCATTCCATCACTTCCACTAGCTTTGTTTGTAGTTAGTGTTGCTTCCTAAGGCCCACTTGACTTTTCATCCCAGGATGTCTGGCTCTAGGTGAGTGATCACACCATTGTGGTTATCTGGGTCAGGTCATGAAGATCTTTTTTGTATAGTTCTTCTGTGTATTTTTGCCACCTCTTCTTACTATCTTCTGCTTCTGTTAGGTCCATACCATGTCTGTCCTTTATTGTGCCCGTCTTTGCATGACCTGTTCCCTTGGTATCTCTAATTTTCTTGAAGAGATCTCTAGTCTTTTCCATTCTATTGTTTTCCTCTATTTCTTTGCATTCTTTTTCCCTTAGTTTATATTTAAATAGAAGTTGACAGTCTATTATCCAATATGACTGAATGATGGGTAGTAGTCACATGTACAACACATTCCTTACTCCGGAAAGCATATCGGAATGCACTTAACTAAAAGAGAAAGGAATATAGCTTACAGTTTAATGATAATATTAAATATTCCTTGAATTAAAAATCAATTTAAAATTGCATATTTCAGTATTTAATTATTAATAATAAATTACTCTGACTCCTTGAGAAACGACTTTAAAAACCATGTCAACGTTATGTTTCTTTACATGTATATAATAAAATACATACATTTTTGACCCTTACAGTAGATCTATATTTGGGGTAAAAAAGGCCCTGGTATCCTGAAGGCCAATAACAAGCATTTGTCTGTCCAGTGTCAGATGTTAATTAGGGTTTGAACAGAAACTGAGTCCCAAGTTTCTTGTTTTATGGGCCTGTCCTTTTTCCTTCATACCACATATCCCTGCATAGACTGAAAGTGACTATCAGCAGCAAAAATATAGTATATAAATTTTCATATACACACACACACTCAGATACTTAGTTCAAGTATATGCATGTATTATCTGTGAGTCACTCTTTAAATATCTGAAAACTGTTCTACCAGCAACAGATATCTGAAGCTTCACTTCCACGTCTGTCTTAGACAAACCTTAAGTCGCTTACTCAGTCGTGTCCGACTCTTTGCAACCCCGTGGACTGTAGCCCACCAGGCTCCTCTGTTCATGGGATTCTCCAGGCAAGAATACTGGAGTGGGTTGCCATTTCCTTCTCCAGGCGATCTTCCCAACCCAGGGATCGAACCCAGGTCTCCCACATTGCAGGCAGATGCTTTAACCTCTGAGCCACCAGGGAAGCCCTAGAAGAACCTTAGTTAAAGTTAATAGGTTTCATGTGTATGAAGTGTTTGCACTTATTCAGTATACTAGCACAATTTCTGTTTCTTTAAGAAGAAAAAAAATCTGGCTTCTCATTGAATACTTCTGTCAGCACAACGGTAAATTTTGGCAGTTTTGATCTTATAAGCATTGAAGGTTTAGCTCTGTATTTTTTAGTCTATCAATTTCATATTGCTTTTTGTCTTTTTTTTTTTAAACTTTATATAATTGTATTAGTTTTGCCAAATATCAAAATGAATCCGCCACAGGTATACATGTGTTCCCCATCCTGAACCCTCCTCCCTCCTCCCTCCCCATACCATCCCCCTGGGTCGTCCCAGTGCACCAGCCCCAAGCATCCAGTATCGTGCATCGAACCTGGACTGGCATCTCGTTTCATACATGATATTTTACATGTTTCAATGCCATTCTCCCAAATCTTCCCACCCTCTCCCTCTCCCACAAAGTCCATAAGACTGTTCTATACATCAGTGTCTCTTTTGCTGTCTCGTACACAGGGTTATTGTTACCATCTTTCTAAATTCCATATATATGCGTTACTATACTGTATTGGTGTTTTTCCTTCTGGCTTACTTCACTCTGTATAATAGGCTCCAGTTTCATCCACCTCATTAGAACTGATTAAAATGCATTCTTTTTAATGGCTGAGTAATACTCCACAGCTTTCTTATCCATTCATCTGCTGATGGACATCTAGGTTGCTTCCATGTCCTGGCTATTATAAACAGTGCTGCGATGAACATTGGGGTACATGTGTCTCTTTCCCTTCTGGTTTCCTCAGTGTGTATGCCCAGCAGTGGGATTGCTGGATCATAAGGCAGTTCTATTTCCAGTTTTTTAAGAAATCTCCACACTGTTCTCCATAGTGGCTGTAGTAGTTTGCATTCCCACCAACAGTGTAAGAGGGTTCCCTTTTCTCCACACCCTCTCCAGCATTTATTATTTGTAGACTTTTGGATCGCAGCCATTCTGACTGGCGTGAAATGGTACCTCATAGTGGTTTTGATTTGCATTTCTCTGATAATGAGTGATGTTGAGCATCTTTTCATGTGTTTGTTAGCCCTCTGTATGTCTTCTTTGTCATTTTTATAATGATCTCCAAAATGCCTTTATACATCCAATCCAAATTTTAAAGATACTACAGTTCAGGACAATTAAAAGCAGCACAGAACTATTAGCAGTCCTGAATAAGAAAACAGAAGCTATTGCTGAAGGAAACTTAAGGAATTTCCTAACCAAAATACTCAGATCATAGTGTTATGTCTTAAAAAATAAGCTCAATGGAAATACAGATGACATATTGAACAAGGAAGGTTTTCACTGTATTGAAAACGTCACGATCATTATGAAAAAGGAACATTTTGTTAGTAATAAGTTTTAAGAATTTGGCAATTTATGAAAATGTTGAAATTTGGAGGAAGAACTCATTCTACACCTTAGCTTTTTTGTTTTGTCGCTGTACACTATAAAAATTTATAATTCAGGTAATATAAATATATTTTACTAAATAATTGACTAGACAAATGCAGAATTTGTTTTTTTTTTTATATTTAATTAATAAAGTTAAAGTTGCTCAGTTGCATCCAAACTTTTGCCACCCCGTGGACTGTAGCCCACCAGGCTCCTCTGTCCATGGGATTCTCCAGGCAAGAATACTGGAGTGGGTTGCCATTTCCTTCTCCAGGGAATCTTCCCAACCCAGGGATTGAACCCAGGTCTCCTGCATTGCAGGCAGACACTTTAACCTCTGAGCCACCAGGGAAGCCTTATAATTAATAAGGGACTTTAAATTCCTTTTTCTTTCTTACTAATTTCCATCTTTAGAATATTTAAACATAATTTAACAGCCTTCTGAAATTTGGACTATGTCCCCAGTTGACGCTTTCAAAAAGTTTTAACTTCTGTTGTTGAAATTATGTGATTCAAATAGTTGTCAAATTTAAGAAATTTTGTGACACTGCAGACATTTGGTGGCTCCTATAGGCTTTGAAATAGCTCTGCTATATGGGTAGAGGAAAGTCTGCTCCATGGATCTAGAAGCAAAGTCTCTGGGAACACTTAGGGAAATAATATTTTCAAAAGGGAAAGTAACTCAGTCGTGTCCAATTCTTTGCGACCCCATGGACTATATAGTCCATGGAATTCTCCAGGCCAGAATACTGGAGTAGGTAGCCTTTCCCTTCTCTGGGGGATCTTTCCAACCCAGGATCGAACCCAGGTCTCCTGCATTGCCGGTGGAGTCTTTACCAGCTGAGTCACAAGGGAAGCCCAATAGTTTCAAAGCCCATGCATTATTTTCTGAAAGAAAATTTTACTTACTATCTTGAAAAAAATGTAATACACTATTTTGAGAAAATGTTAGTATGTTTTAGGTAAATTGATTAAATAAACTTTTGGTTTATTTTTGGTCTTTTGGTTTTTCACAACTCTCAACTCTTCCTCTGTAGTACATTAGAAACACTGTACTTCTGGAAACTGACACAGTAGAGCAATGATCCTGTACATCGCAAAATGCATCTAGAGTATCATCTTTTATAATACAGTGCAGTAAGTGATTAGGTCAGTGAAACCATGCAAAATTAGTTTCAATATATTGTTTCCTAGGGTTTCCCTGGTGGTGGTGGTTTAGTCGCTAAGTTGTGTCCGACTCTTTGCGACCCCATGGACTGTAGCCCATCAGGCTCCTCTGTCCATAGGATTTTCCACACAAGAGTACTGGAATAGATTGCCGTTTCCTTCTCCAGGGGAATCTTCCCAACCCAGGAATCGAACCCAGGTCTCCTGCATTGCAGGCAGATTCTTTACCGATTGAACTATGTTTCCCTGGTAGCTCAGTGGTAAAGAATCCACCTGCTATGCAAGAGACACAGGTTTGATCCCTGGGTTGGAAAGATCCCCTGGAGGAGGGCATGCACCCCACTCCAGTATTCTTGCCTGGAGAATCCCATGGACAGAGGAGCTTCCTGGGCTACAGTCCATAGGGTCACAAGAGTTGGATACAACTTAGCAACTAAACAGCAACAACAAATATTGTTTCCTATAACGGGTGTTTCTGTTACCATACAAACATCTAGATATAAGCATGTAGAAAATTTTCATCAAAATTCATCAAATTTGAAACTTATAAGCCATGTGATATAATCAGAATTCAGTCTGGGAACCCAAGGAATCTATCTCACAGATCAGATAAATTATACTGAAAAAGTTGACTTCTGATCAGGTGAGACAGGCATGTGTATTAAGATACTGTACAAGGAGGAAATGGTTAACTATATCTCCAATCAGATTTCCCAAGGATGAACCTGCCACACTGCAGACCTTGATTTACTATCTAGCTTTTGCTTATGTAGTGTGCTCCAGAGTAGCAACAAGGATTTACTCACTTAATGATAGTTAATTATTCTCCTGGGAAAGGTTGGGAAGACCAGCTAATGTGTAATATATTTTAGAAAGCTTGCCAAAAGTGATTAGAGTTAAAATAGTTTGGGCAGTTATTAAGGGAAGCTTCACTTACCTGAAAACTGCATTCATCCGTAATATCTTATTTCTTCATAATAAGAGATGAATGAGGAGTTCTTTGTCATAAAATGTGGTTACAGAGGCCATTCAAAAGGACTTATTTTGTTCCTGTTTTTAAAGAGGATTTATGAGTCAAGTTATATTATCAACTAATTAGAGTGATCACTTGTCCATATTCTAAAATAGAAATTAATTAGAGCTTATTAGGTGAAAGGACTATTGATTTTAGTGTCTTTAAAAAACATGAAACTCTAAGCTTTTTTAGTTTAGGAACTATCTTGTGGTCGTCTTTATACTGTCAACATCTAGATACCTTGTTTGACATATGGTGAGTGTTCTATAATTCTTTCATAAAAAATAGCCTTCATATGTATGTAAGATAGAAAATCTACTTTGACTTAGTTGTATGGGTATTTTGTTTCTAATATAGCTTTCTGTTATAGCTGTTTATTATAAAGGACTGTGTTTAGATTCTTAGAAGTGAGTTTCTTAGCAGTGGAGAGTCTCAGGCTTAGCCCCCTGCATTTTCTCATTCAACAGATCTGGGATGAAGCAGAGGAATCCACTTTTATTAATAAGCATTATGGGTTATTTTACAGGTACTAGTTGGGCCATGCTGAGAGACACTGCACCCAAACCTGTACCCAGTTCACATCTGAGCTGCCACAGCCATTCTCTCTTCTTTCTCCAGTTTGTATCAAACTTGATCTTTCTGTTTCAAGTATATATTGATATTATTTTTACCCCAGTTTCCTGTAATATTGTATTTTGCAAAATGTAGATCCTGAACCACCAGCATCAATGTTGGCTGGGTGATTTCATAAAGTATTGCCAGGAAAAATTATCAGTCATGTTCATAGTTGTTAGAACATAAAATCTAATTCTAGCAAGCATCTACCATAGTGCCCAGCTCCTAAAGTAGCCACAAAATATCTGTTGAGTGAATAGATAAAAGAGAGGAAGGATGTTAGAAGAATTAAAAGATCTACTTGTTTCTCTGTTGCCCAACCTGCAGTTGTTTAGGGATTTTTTTTTTTTTTAATATGGAATAAGGGGCATAAAATATTAGAAAAGATTTAAGAAATCAATAAACATGGACATCGGTGATCCTGTCACAATAAGGGCAAATACTCTCTTTGACAGCTAAGGTCACCTCTGTAATTACAACACAGGTACTAACTTTTCTTTTAAACCAGAAGAGATTCCAACTTTTATAAGAATAAATTTGTATTATCAAGAAAAGTTATATTATTATTAAAAGTTTATTCTGTTAAGAATATAGGAAAATGTATAATGTGTACTTAGAAAAATTCCCTTAAATATTTTGAAGGATGAATAGATAATTTTTAATTATCTGGAAATTATTTTTAATTCTCTGTGTTTTAATTATCTGGAAAAATGTCCTTTTAGTTTTTAAGTTCTTAATGGTTCCAGATTACTGAGATGTTATTATATCTTTTCAGCATGATGACCTCTTCACTTAAGGCATCTATGTGTGTATGTATGTGTGTGTGTTTGTTCTTTTGGGGTTTGGTTCACTAATAACTACTTTGGATATTGTCATCTTAGAGTTAAAAAGCTTTCAGTAATGACCTTTGTATTATTTTGGAGGAAAGAAATTTGAAGTCAGACTTGAACTATGATTCCTCCTATGTGACCTCTCCAACTTTGTTTCCTCACTGAATGGGAATAATGCTTGCTGCATAGATCTAGTATGGATATTAAATGAGATAATTCACTGAGAACAATGCCTTGCACATTGAAAGTTCTCAGTAAACTATTTTTAGAAGACTAGAAAAAGAATTTTATGTGTATTATCGTAGTTTTTTCAAGATCTGTTCCTTCATATTTTTCAAAGTCTACTGTTCAAAAACTGGAATGAAAATAAAATCTACATAGACAATGCATATATTATCGTCTGTTGCTTTTACCTCTTATTGTAAACAAAAGCTCTCTAGGCTTTGAATAGGAATGGGTCTTCACTGAAGTGCATCCGTATGATAATTCTAAAATGTAAAAATGAACTGCTTTTTTAATATTGGATAAGCATAAAAGTCAAAGTATTGCCTAAAAAGGAATACTCATACATCTTTTCCCGTCTTGTATAACACAAAAATAGCTAACTGCTTTTAGGGGACTTCCCTGGTGGTTCCGTGGTTAAGACTCCATGTTTCCAATTACAGGGACTGGGGGTTTGATCCCTGGTCAGAGAACTAAGATCCCACATGCCACATGGCACAGCCAAAATATATATATATATATTTAGAGGATGACTAAGCATGAGACATGGACAAGGCCATGGCACCCCGCTCCAGTACTCTTGCCTGGAGAATCCCATGGTCGGAGGAGCCTGATAGGCTGCAGTCCATGGGGTCGCTGAGAGTCAGACACGACTGAGCAACTTCACTTTCACTTTTCACTTTCATGCATTGGAGAAGGAAATGGCAACCCACTCCAGTATTCTTGCCTGGAGAATCCCAGGGATGGCGGAGCCTGGTAGGCTGCCATCTGTGGGCTCGCACAGAGTAGGACACAACTGAAGCGACTTAGCAGCAGCAGCAGCTACTGTGTCCTTCTTTCTTTTATAGGCGTATGCATATATTTACATAAGAATACTTATTCATTTACTTATAATGAATGAAACAGTGAACCTTTATCTGAAGGATGTCTTAGTAATATAACATACCTTACATATTCATATCCTATCATTACTGCATAGAAATAACTTGATGGCCCATTATTAACAAATTTTTTATTGGAAAGTGGGGATATTGATAGACTATACCATGATGTTACTTTAAAATTAAAATGAACTGTTAATTTTTCAGAAAACATAATTTGGAGAGATTACACAGTCATTTATAAAAGAAATCAAAAAGTTCACCTCTGCTATTCCTGAGGGCCAATAGTAGTTTAATTTGTTTCTTCATCTTTTGAAGAGCATATGTGTTTTTAAGACAATCTTTGTATGAATTTCTCTTGGGGTAATTAAATGTTATTTTCAGTTCAGTTCAGTTGCTCAGTTGTCTCTGACTCTGCGACCCCATGGACTGCAGCACGCCAGGCCTCCCTGTCCATCACCAACTCCCGGAGTTTACTCAAACTCATGTCCATTGAGTCAGTGATGCCATCCAGCCATCTCATCCTCTGTCATCCCCTTCTCAGAATATATATATATTTTTGTATTTCAAGAGATATGATTTTGTAGTTTACCTTAAAAACCTTATACTTACTAATTATATCATTTCAAATAAGTTATTCTCAGTAGAATACTAAGGTATGAATCTGCCCTTGTTTATCCCCAAGTTTTAATTTTCATTTGGATAAACTTCCTACTTGACATTTCTACCTTTACTTCGTTTTCTTCTTTGTTCTTCTTGTCATTTTGGTTGTCAAATAGAGAAAATAATATGTAAATGTAAAACCAAACTATTTAGAGAAAAAAGGCAAGTTAGACTATTTTTAACTTATTTTGAAAAGATAAATAATTGTCTCAAAATTCATATTATATTAGGAAAATTTATTTGCAAAGCAAGGTTAATAGGAGACATATCCAAATTACCATGAATGTTGCAAAAAAATATTCCTCTAAGAGTATTCTGGAAAATGTAGAAAACATTTTTCCACTAAATAGCTATGTATCATCCAATCTTTGAACAAAATTTGACTTTGATTACTATTTAACATGCCCAGCTCTTGTCTATATTAATGTTAGATAGATAGATCTGTAGATAGACAGACAGACATGTAAATACTTAAATTTATATTTTTACATTCTTAACACTTTGTTAAAACAAGAAAGATATATAGTAATCTTCATTTGAAAGTCTTTTTTGTAAAATATATCACCAAGTTTTGCTTTTTAACCCTGTCTTAAGCTCCCTCTGTTAAGAGGAATATACTCTTAACACTGTGTGCAGTGATAACTAATATAGTTCTTGGAGTGTATTGCTTTATGATTATTATTTTCTTTCATATTACTTTATGTTCATTATTTTGGTTTTTTTTTTTTTTTTTTTGCTCTTTTCCCTTTATTTTTACTGATGTTTTGAAATTCATTTTTCAGTTCATTTCTATTTCCTTTTCTGCCTTGTTAATATGGAAATAATGTGCTTTTTTATTTTAATACTCACTATCTGACATGCATTTCCCCACAGGTATTCACTGTATTCCCTCTCTTAGATGAAGGCTTTAGAATGTTTTAATTTCTCATTCCATTCCCCATTACCAAAAGAGGCCTTTAGGGTGCTTTTACTTCCCTTTCCTTTCAGTTCAGTTCAGTTGCTCGGTCGTGTCCGACTCTTTGCAACTACATGAAACTGCAGCACACCAGGCCTCCCTGTCCATCACCAACTCCCGGAGTTTACTCAAACTCATGTCCATTGAGTCAGTGATGCCATCCAACCATCTCATCCTCTGTTTCCCCATCTATTTGCCATGAAGAGATGGGACCAGATGCCATAATCTTAGTTTTCTGAATGTTGAGTTTTAAGCCAACTTTTTCACTGTCCTCTTTCCCTTTCATCAAAAGGCTCTTTAGTTCTTCTTCCTTTTCTTTCCTTTACTCCCTCCCTTCCAACTCCAATTCTGTTTTGCTTCCAACTCCTTTTTGCTGAAATAGTTCAATACTTTGAGTTCCAGATTTATTATATTTTTCCCTTGTCATATGTCTCCTTTGTTTTAAGAACCCTTACTTTATAGTTACATTGCTTTATAGTTAAACCCTTTACTTTATAGTTAAATTCCCAGTCAGATAATCATTATCCATTTAGTTTTATATATATAGTAGGGCTGTTGCACTTACCTTGAAATTTCTATTCTGATTCATATGTTGTTTGGTTCAAGTACCTTTTTGGATATTTTCATTAGATGTTTTAAAGGAGTGGTATTATCTCTTATGGTGTATATCCACAATTCTTTGTGCTAATCTGCTTGATGTATGAAAAACTTGTTTGGGCATAGACTTGTTTGTTGACAGTCTATTTTTCTGTCCTCAGTATCCTCTAGTTTAAAGCACTGCAGATAAGAAAACCACAGTCTGATTCTTCTTCTTTGCTAAATAACTTGTTCTTTCTTTCTTGAAATTTGTAATATATTCCTTTATTCATTATAATGTAGAAACTTTATCAAAATATGTTTAACTATATCCTTTACTTTGATTAATCTACCTAGAACTTAGCTCTTTCGTTCACAAACTCAGTTTCTTCAAACTAGGGAACTTTACTTGCATTATTTCTTCATTCTTAACCTCCATCTGTATTTTTTTCTGGTTTTATTTTTCTTCTGATATTCCTTACGTGATATTTCTCTTGGAATTATTTTTCAAGTCTGTTTTTCCTAAATATTTCTCTCTCTGTATGTTTGCTCTATATCTTGACATATTTCTTCCATTTAATCTTACAGTAATAATTCTAGGCACAACAGGTACATACTTCATTTCAGTTCTTCTATTTCTAAGAAGAATTTATCCTGGTGAAATATACGTTCCTTAAAATGTATAATCTTACTCATTTTTGAGTTGTTACGAAATATTGGCTGTATTCCCCATGTTGTACAGTATATTCTTATAGCTTAATTTATACATTATAGTTTGTACCTTTTACTCCCTTACCCTTACATGCCCCTTCCCCCTTTCCTCTCCCCACCAAAAACCACTAGTTTGTTCTCTATTTTTAAATTTAAGTCAGGTTTCTAAATTCCAGGGTATGTTTTAAAGCTGAGTATCTTTATGTACTGTGTGTGTTAGTTGCTTAGTTATAGCTGACTCTTTGTCAACCTGTGGACTGTAGCTCACCAGGCTCCTCTGTCCATGAGGATTCTCCAGGCAAGAATACTGGAGTGGGTTGCCATTCCCTTCTCCAGGGGATCTTCCTGACACAGGGATCTTTATCTTTTACTTTGTTAATGTTTTTTTCTTTATCCTCTAGCAATTCCAGTCTACTATGACCTAATAACTTAGTGCTTCGCTGATCTCAGGGCCTGTTTGCTTTTTCTTTCTCTGTTTATTGGAGCCCCTTGTGTATATTATTATCTCCTTTTGCTTAATAATGTCTCTGTGCAACCTTTGAGTGAGTGATGAGAGGCCTAACATTGTCTGCTCTGTGATCTTTAAATATACAGACTGGCAAGCTTATTCACCATTTCTTGAGGCAACAGAAGAATTATTTGGGTTAAAGTCCTCCTAAGGAATAGAGAGTAACTTGGACCATCTTTATGTTTGCTTAGAAGATCTTCCACAAACATCAGCCAGAACTCCTAGGACTACACACATTGATCTATACTTACTTTCAGCAAAGGCCAAGATTTCTCAAACTGAGAGTTTTGGTGAGACCCTCTGGCCTGTCAGCTACAGCTTCTCCAGGCTCTGTCAGTCTCAGAAGGGAACAAAATTGGGTACTTGATCCTTCCTTCTGGAATCTCAGCACGTCATATGTCTTGCACATTTTCTGAGCTATCTCATCACCAACCTGGTGCTCATCAGAGGGAGGATATCTTGAATTGGAAGATAAAAGGCACAAGGGACACCTTCTCAGGTGGCCACTTTCTTAGCAAGTTAAGTGGAAATAATCTATGAAACTTTAAATTTCATCTTTTCTAGAAAACTATAGAATGATAGTCTTAGATGTCCTCTGGTTGTGATATTTTGGTTTACAAGTAAAGAACCTGAGACAAGAAACTATATTCTGAATTTTAGTATGTTCAGATCAAATTTGTAACTTGGAAGCTGGATGGAAAGACTGGTCCAAGACAAATTACAACTAGAAAAAGGAGAAATAGAAAGTTTAGCTAAAAGAAGAAAAAATTAGTGAAATTTGATACTGACAAAACTTACAAATGAACAAGTTAAACAAAATGTAATAAGACAGTTGTCTCTTTCTGGGTACATTTTTTATGACCATCACCAGGAACTTGATGTCTCCTTCCAGAAAATCTTTGGTCCTGTAACTCAATTTCTCCCTTACTGAAAAGAAGGCAATAAGGCATTCATTGAATCAGTAGATTTACTTGTCTAAAATGTGACGTTTTATCTGGTTGTTTGTAAAGGCAGTAACTAAATCAGACAAGCTATCTTTAAGATGAAATCTTAATTTAGTTAGTGAACATTAATTGCTCAGTTGTATCCTACTCTTTGCAACCCCATGGACTGTATCTCACCAGGCTCTTCTGTCCATGGAATTCTCCAGGCAAGAATTACTTAAGTGAGGAGCCATTCCCTTCTCCTAGGAATCTTCGGGTCTCCTGCATTGCAGGTAAATTCTTTACCATCTGAGATACCATGGAAGTCCCTCTGCTCTCCATAGATCTTTACATCGCCCCTAACTTGTTGCATTTGTGATGATCTTCCCTTCTTGGGCATCCTTCTTTTCCATTTTTGCCTGTTAAAATCTTACCTGTCCTTCAGGGTCAATTCTAAAATTCCATCGTGTACAGTATGATGGATGAAACTGTGTATTAATATCAGAATGTGAATTATAAATTGTCAGAATATTGACTAAAAAAGAAACCTATATCTCAATAAACAACAGTAACAAAGACAATGCTAGTAAAATGTAGTGGGGAAAAAAAAAGTAGAGCCAGGAGTGATTTCCTATGTGAGAGGTACCCTACTAAAGCCTCCTACACAATGTCACATGAGTTCTAAAACTTATATGTATTTTTACACATTTTTTTTTCTGTAGGCAATCCTATAAGATATTCTTACTATTCTAATTTTACAAATGTTAAAACTGAGGCACTTAATAGGTAAAGACATTTGTTGACAGTCACATTCAAATCCAGGCAGTCTAACCAGAGACTTAAATTTGTGTCACAATATAGGAGAAAATAGATATTCATCAAGTAATTTTATTTAATTCATTACAAATAAGTCTTAGTTTAAAAATTGCATGTCCACATAAACTTTTAGAATGTAGCATATAGCTAAATGGCTTGACCTATACCAATGTGGATTTCCACAGGACTGGAAAAGGTCAGTTTTCATTCCAATCTCAAAGAAAGGCAATGCCAAAGAATGCTCAAACTACCGCACAATTGCTCTCATCTCACATGCTAGCAAAGTAATGCTCAAAATTCTCCAAGCAACAGTACGTGAGCTGTGAACTTCCAGATGTTCAAGCTGGATTTAGAAAAGGCAGAGGAACCAGAGATCAAATTGCCAACATCGTTGGATCATAGAAAAAGCAAGAGACTTTCAGAAAAACATTTACTTTGTGCTTTATTGATTACACCAAAGCCTTTGACTGTGTAGATCACAACTGTGGAAAATTCTTAACAAGATGGGAATACCAGACTACCTTACCTGCCTCCTGAGAAACCTGTATGCAGGACAAGAAGCAACAGTTAGAACCGGCCATGAAACAACAGCCTAGTTTCAAATCAGGAAAGGAATACATGAAGGCTATATACTGTCACCCTGCTTATTTAACTTATATGCAGAGTACATCATGTGAAATGCCGAGCTGGATGAAGCACAAGGTGGAATCAAGATTGCAGGGAGAAATATCAATAACCTCAGATACACAGGTGACACCACCCTTATGGCAGAAAGTGAAGAAGAACTGAAGAGCCTCTTGATGAAAGGGAAAGAGGAGAGTGAAAAAGCTGGCTTAAAACTCAACATTCAAAATAATGAAGATCATGGCATCCATTCCCATCACTTCATGGCAAATAGATGGGGAAACAATGGAAACAGTGAAAGACTTTATTTTTGGGGGCTCTAAAATCACTGCAGATGGTGATTGCAGCCATGAAATTAAAAGACGCTTACTCCTTGGAAGGAAGGTTATGACCAACCTAGAGAGCATATTGAAAAGCAGAGACATTACTTTGCTGACAAAGGTCCATCTAGTCAAGGCTATGGTTTTTCCAGTGGTCGTGTATGGATGTGAGAGTTGGGACTATAAGGAAGGCCAAATGCCAAAGAATTGATGCTTTTGAACTGTGTTGTTGGGGAAGACTCTTGAGAGTCCCTTGGACTGCTAGGAGATCCAAGTCCATCCTAAAGGAAATCAGTCCTGAATATAGAGGAAGGACTGATGCTGAAACTGAAACTCCAGTACTTTGGCCACCTAATGAGAAGAACTGACTCCTTGGAGAAGACCCTAATGCTGGGAAAGAGTGAAGGCTGGAGGAGAAGGGGATGACAGAGAGTGAGGTGGTTGGATGGCATCGCCAACACAATGGACATGAGTTTGCGCAAGCTCCAGGAGTTGGTGATAGACAGGGAAGCCTGGCGGGCTGCAGTCCATGGGGTCTCGAAGAGTCAGACACAACTGAGTGACCAACTGAACTGATACCAATATAGAAGAATGTTGTCTAAGGAAATATAATGGGAAAATTGGTATTTCAAGGGATTCTTTGGTAGCATAATATGAGGTGGGAGGTTAGAAAATTGTCACAGTAACCTAACCAAAAATATTATGACTTTTCTCTAATTGAGCAATAGGAAAGCAAAGGGGAATTTGAATGTTTGACATATAGAAGGTGAACATATGTATTTGACATTTGAATGGATATGGAGCATAAAAGAGAGAGAGGACACATAATTCAAATCCCCCCAGTTTTCTGTCTGTAGAACCCTACAAGATAAACACTTGTTGAAGAACCGGTAAAACATCAGGTTTTGAAATTCTAAAATCTATTTACCTTAGAAGAATGATTAAGATGCTATTTCCTATTTATAGAATGAGATAGTTGATTAGGAATAATAGCTCAAAATCTTTTCTTGGTCTATATTTATCTAAATCAGAGTTATCTAAAACTTGAATTTTAAAATGCTGTGTTGTCCAAAATGCTTTTTTTGTAATGCATTTAAAACTAAGAAGGAGTATAAAGCATATCTTAACATATTGTGAAAGTCTGTGGAAATGTCTTAACTAGTTTGAACTTTATTTTGCCTAAAGCATTTTAAATTGAAAAATCACTTAAAATTTTCATCAGAATTAATTGTAAAATATTTTTTGTAATGTCAAATTAGGTGAATGTATTTATGAAATAGTTTTGCAAAGCCTCCTCAAAAGTGTTTCAACGTGTACAGCAAAACAGAGGAAGGAAATAGCACTTTACTGTTGATGCCTATTGAGTATCCTCAGAGTAAGAGATCTTCAGATCCTAACATTTGGAGATCCTCCTACAAATAGTACGTCTTAATTCTCAGTCAAGCCCACAGTTGACAAGCCTTACCCAGACATCTCTTTTGGTGTTTCATCCTTAATGTGAGTGAATGTCCAATAGTGCGTTCCAAAAGTTGTCCAGTAATTTAAGAAAAGCCTCTAGCATGAAAAATGTAAGTCTAAACAGAGGAAACTGACCAAAGGTAGCCAAGTAATTAAAATACAAAAGTAAAAAGAAAAGAAACATACATAAGATAGGGTAAGACAAACTATCCTCAAAGCGCTAAGAGAAAATACGAAGTGAAGTAAAAGTCGCTCAGTCATGTCTGACTCTTTGTGACCCCATGGACTATACAGTCCATGGAACTCTCCAGGCAAGAATACTGGAGTGGGTAGTCTTGCCCTTCTCCAGGGGATCTTCCCAACCCAGGGATTGAACCCAGGTCCTCCTGCGTTGCAGGTGGATTCTTTACCAGCTGAGCTACATAGGAAACAAGAGAAACATGGAGCCCATTAAAAAATATGGAGTCCATTAAATAAGAAAATAGAAAATCCGTTAAGCAAGATGCTGTTTAAATTTTTTAATTAGAAAAGGCAGAGCTTTTAAACTTAAAATACTATAATATAAATAAAATTTAATTTTAAATTTAAATAGGCTGAGAAAAAGCTTGGAGAGCTCCTAGAAAAGAGAACAAGAAGCAGAGAGATAAAAAAAACAAATGGCAGAAAAAACATGATATTCACATCTTAACCCAGGAGGCCTATAATATTATAAATAAGATTTCCATAAAATAACAGAAAAATTAGAAAAAGAAATTATCAATGAAATAATATTACTCAGTTTTATATATGTCTGAACTAAATGATATATGCCTTCACACTGAAAAAGCTCGCTGAATATCTAGCACATTTAATGAAAAATGCTCACACCATACAGAATCATCTCAAGATTTCAGCATACCAAGGATAGAGAAAACAACGGGAAGAGCTTCCCAAGGGCAGAGAATGGGGATAGTTCACATCCAAAGGAGTATAAATGGCATTAGACTTCTGACAAGTACACTGTGAAACAATTTCTTCCAAGTTTTAAGGATAACAGTTTCATTATTTAGAATTTTATCCCCAGACAAATCAAGTATGATGGTAGAATAGAATGAGTACTCCCTCCAACACCCTAAAAAATACCTTCCATGGACTGATTTCTAGGAAATTACTACAGAATGTGATTATGCTAGATGGTTAAGTAAAGTATGAAGGAAGAAGACACAGACAACTGAAAATAAAGGATCCCAGTCAGGAAAGGGATAAAGAAAAGTGTCAGCATGGGTGCTGTTCAGCAAAACTGAAGGAAGGAACTCCCCCAGGAGACAAAGGAAAGTGATATATTTGAGCATATAGAAAAAGTATTCGTATACATGTTGCAGGGATGTTGGAGGAGTACATAATAATTGTATTAAGTCCTAGAAACCTACGTTGGTGAAAAAGAGAGGAAATTATTAACTCCACTAGAAAAAAATAGGCATGGACCTAGTTCAGTTTTTGGCCTATAAGTGTTTATAAGTCATGATACATAAATATTAGCTAGTCAGTTAACCCAAAATTATAATTTTGGCATCAGCGATGTGTAGAAATGCGAGATAAGTGTATAGAAGAGTTGGCATCATATATATGATGGCGAGTCAACCAATACTGTTTAAAATTGATAAATGAGTAAATATCATAAGAATAAGAATATTATTTAGAAGTTCATAGATTAATCCCAAAGGAAAAAGCCAGAAGAATTGAGGACAATTGCCTCTGGGGACATAGAGTAGAAAGGTATGTGGCAGAAGAGTACTATTTTTCACTATAAGTCTTTTAATATTATTTTACTTCATAAGCTACATGCCTATGTTACCTTGATAAAAGTTAAATCAATTTAAAAAAATATAATATCCTCTTTTTTGTGAAAGTAAGAGTTAATTGTGCATTCTTTTGGCACTTTGTCGAACATAATACACATTTAAAGGCAACAAAAAAAAGTCTTTAATTGAATGCCTGTTTTATCTCAGTTTTCTAATTTCTTGACATTCAATTGTTCATAATATTCCTTATAACCCATTTTATTTTTGTGAGGTTGGTAGTGATTCCCCTCTTCTATTCCTGATTTAACTTAACAGTACTTTAGTTGAATCATTTATTTTGGTGCATTCTGTTTACATTATTTTTTTCTCTATTTTCTGATTTTCATTGCAATATCTTATTTGACTTATTGACTGTTTAAGAATGCATCATTTAATTTCCACATATTTGTGAATTTCCATGTGCATTTTAGAATGATAGATTAGTGTTGTTGGGTGGAATGTTCTGTAGCTCTCTGTTAGGTCCAGTTGATTTTTAGTACCCTTTAACTGTTTTATTTTGTTATTTATTTTCTCCCTGGTCACTGCATGTTGAAGATGGAATGGCAAAGTCTCCAACTATTATTTTTCAATTGTCTATTCTTTCCCTTCAGTTTTGTAAGTTTTTGCTTCAAGTATTTTGGGATTTTTTTTGTTGTTATGTCCATGCATATTTACAATAGATAAGTATTTCTGATAGATTGACTCATGATTATAAAATGTCTGTTAGTAAAGAATTTTGTCTTAAGGTCTCTTTTGTCAGATATTAGTGTATCCATTCCAGCTCTCTTTGGTTACTGTTTGCAGGGCATATTTTTTCAACCTATTTTTGTCTTTGAATAGACAGTATTTCTCTTGTAGACATTATATAATAGGATCATGTATATTAATCCAGTCTGTCAATTTCTGACTTTTAATGGGGTATTTATCCCATTTATATATAATATAATTATTGATAAGGTAAGAATTACATCTACCATTTTGCTACTTGCTTTCTGTCTATGTCCTTTATGTCTCCACCTCTTTGTTATTTTCACCATTTGCATTTGATAGTTGTTTTTCTTCTTTTTAGTGTACCATTGCAATTTTCTTACTGCTTCTTTTACTATATTTTGAGGTACTTTCTTAATGGTTGCCCTGGTGATTATAATTAACATCTTAACCTAAAACAATCTAGATTAATACCAACTTAGTTTCATTGCAAAAATTTTGCTTCACTGTGGTTTCCTTCCCTTCTTTAATTTTTACTACTATTGTCATATAAATTACATTTTTATACATTATCAGCCCATACAAAAAGCTTTAAATTTTGCAACTGCCTTTTAAATCATATAGAAGGAAAAATTACAATGAAAAATATACTATCTTTTATCCTTACCTATGTGGTTACTTACCTTTACTGGTGCTCTTTGTAATGTGGTTACAGTTATTGTCTAGTATTAGTTCCAAGGATTCTACTCTTTTATTTCCTGGGCAGAACTGCTAGCAACATATTCCCTCAGTTTTTATTTTTCTGGAAATATCTTAACTTCTCCTTAATCTTTAGAGAATAGTTTTGGTGAATGTAAGATTCTTTTTTGATAGTCTTTTTCTTTCAGCACTTTGGATATGTCATCCCAATGCCATTTGGCCTCCATGGCTTCTGATGAGAAATCAGCTTTTAATCCTAATGAGGATTCCCCATACACAATGAGTCTATTCCCTGTTGCTGTTTTCAAGATTATCTCTTGTCTTTGTTTATAATTTTTTTTGATATTTTGACTATAATGTGTTTGAGTGCAGATCCCTTTGATTTTTTTTTAAGTTTTATTTTATTTTTAAACTTTACATAATTGTATTAGTTTTGCCAAATATCAAAATGAATCCGCCACAGGTATACATGTGTTCCCCATCCGGAACCCTCCTCCCTCCTCCCTCCCCATACCATCCCTCTGGGTCGTCCCAGTGCACTAGCCCCAAGCATCCAGTATCGTGCATCGAACCTGGACTGGCATCTCGTTTCATACGTGATATTTTACATGTTTCAATGCCATGATCCCTTTGATTTTATTGTACTTTTGTTGAGTGTCTTGGACGTTAAGATTAATGTTGCTTTTTCAGTATCTTTGGGACGTTTTCAGTCGTTATTTCTTTGATATTCTTTCTTTTCCTTTCTCTCTCCTTTCCTGGGATTCCCATTTTGCATGTAGTGGGATGCTGGATGATGTCCCACTGGTGTCAGTGGCTCTGTTAATTTTTAAAAATTCTTTATGCTTCTTGAATGATATAATCACAATTGACCTCTCTTTAGTTCATTGACTTTAAGTTAACTGATACCTTCTGCCAGTTCATATATGCTATTCAAAATAGTGAGGTTTTTCACTTCAGTATACTTTTCAATGCCAGAATTTTTTTTAAATTTATCTTTATTGTAACTCAATAGTTGGTGAAATATTATTTATATACTTTGATTTAACTCTTTTTTTTAGTTCTTTGAACATATTTGTTATAGGTGATTTAAAATCAAAAAAGGGTTTGTTGTCATAGCTGTCTCTTTTGTTGTTTTGCAACTTGTTTTATAAGTGATTTTTCTGTGAAGTTTGTGTTATTTGTTATTTGTGACCACTAAAGTCTCCGTTCTGTTACTTTAGTAGCCATCTAATGACTGATAGGGTTTTGAAATGATAAATCTCTTAGCCTTTTGCTGAGGAGGCTCTGTATATATGTTGGAATATGTTCTCAATGCTCCATGGTAGTTTACAACTCTGCCTTACACTTAGCCTTCACTTTCTGCTCACACAGAGTGTCAAAGTCAGCCAGCAGTGAAAGCATAAAACCTCTCAAGTCTTTCATGATCATGCACAAAGCCCTGCACCTGTTCATGACCCTCTAGGGTCTCAAAAATATATTGGACCTTTTTGTAGTCTTCCGTGAACATTCCATTCTCCAGTTTTCCATTTAATTTTTTTGATCAGCCTCTTGTTAACCCCAGCTATCAAAGCTACCACCAATTAGCTTTATTGTTAGACACTTGCTGCTTACTGTCCTCAAGTACCTTCAGGATAGGACTGTTTTCACAGAGGTAGGGCTGAGTCATATGAAGTGAAGTGCCCTGAAAATGGAGCCATTTAATGACCTGCAAGATTAGTCAAATAGTGACAGTCCTCTAGAGATGGATGTTTTGGGGAACTCTAAATCTGTACTAATCCCATAAACATCTGATAGGCTGCAAGTTTATACAGCTACCAAAGTTAGTGGCTCTTTGTTTTCAAGGCTGCTCCAGCTGGACTTGAGAGAGGAAGGGAATTACGGAAAATTAAAATGTCATAAGATTTGCTCTTCTTACCAAGATTCAGCTAGTTATTTTGAATAAACAGTCTGGATTGTCATTAAGCCTTCAGCCAATTTCCATAATTCTGAAAATGTTGATTTTGACATTTTTTTCCAGTATTGCCATGCTTTTATGCAGAAGCTATTTTTGGAGGTCTTTATTCCACCATTCCAAATATTGTGCAGTGTCTTTTAAAGATAATTCAAATGGAACCAATAAAACAAAGGAGTATTGTAGATAAGATTTCTACCCTACACAACTTCTTCCCTAGTCCCAACCAGAATATTAGCTAGTACTAGCAACTACTGTGTTCTTCATAAATATATGCCTAGAAAAGCATGTGTGTATGAGAGATAAGATCTATTTCCTTTATACATGTGGAAATATGCTATATATTCTATACCATTTTCTTTGCACTTAGTAATTTACCTTAGATAACGGTCCATATTGATCCATATAGATGAAGCTATCTCAGTCTGTTCTTGCAGCTGTTATAGTTCTTTGGTATTCCTTGATGGGTAGTCCATTATTTATACATTTTCTAGTATCAGATATTTGTTGTCTACTATTCTGTTATTTCAAACAAGAATGAAATGAACATTGTTGCATTTACATATTGACCATGTGGGCAGGGAGGCCTGGCGTGCTGCAGTTCATGGGGTCACAAGAGTTGGACATGACTAAGTGACTGAACTGATACTACTGCAGGATAAATATTATAGAGTTGAGTAAATCAGAAAGAGGAAAACAAATACTGTATATTAACACATATATATGAAATTTAGAAAGATGGTAACAACGATCCTACATGCAGGGCAGCAAAGAAAACACAGATGTAAAAGGCTTTTTGGACTCAGTGGGAGAAGGTGAGGTGGGATGAATTGAGAGAATAGCTCTGAAACATGTATGTAAAATAGATGGCCAGTGCAAGTTTGATGCATGAAGCAGGGTACCAAAAGTCAGGTGCTCTGGGACAGCCCAGAGGGATAGGGTGGGGAGGGAGGGGGGTTCAGAATGTGGGGGATACATGTATACCTGTGGCCAATTCATGTGGATGTATGGCAAAAAAATCACAATATTGTAAAGTAATTATCCTCCAATTAAATAATTTTTAAAGAATAAAAACATTTTACCTATATAATGTAAGATGTATTTATTTTTAAATTTTGATGGATGTTGCTAAATTGCTATTCCAGTGATGTTTCATCAGTCTGTATTTCTGCCCGCAGTAAAAGAAAATGCTGTTTCTCTTCACTGTTACCACATTGTATTACAAAATATATTTTGCCAAATTCAAAGACGGAAAAATACCTTTATTGTTTTAATTTTCTTCTCTTATAATACCTTTTTACATATTTGTAAATCTTCCTTCACACCACACACCACCGTAAGAGTGCCTGTTTTCATAACCTTTACTCATGTTTTTAGGAAGATTTTGATTTTGCTATAGATCTTTGTGAGTTAGGGTGAATAGATTTTTAGTCTGTTTTATTTATTACAAATATCCCTATCTCTAGTTGATTATTTGTCATTTGGCATAATTACAGTATTTTTTTTTTCCTTAATTTTTTAAAAACAGTCAAATTTTCCAGTCTTCTTCCTATGGTTTTATGTCTTTTTAGAAAGGTCTTTGCTTCTCTCAGTTTATGAAAATTCAAGCATAATTTCTTCCAAGAACTTACTGTTCCATGTATTTGTTTATTTGGCTGGTTCATTCTTTATGAGTGCTAACAAGTTGTCTCTGTACCATTCCCCTTCTGATTTAAAATGCCACTCTTGTTGGGCATTAAATTCTTGTATGTATAAAGAATATTTCTGGACTCTTTATTCTTTTTCATTGATGTCTTTGCCAATTTGTCCCTTCTCTAGTGCCAGAATTTTAATGTCTATTTTTCCATAAGAGCTTTAGAATCAGCTTGTCTAGTTCTATTTCCTTCTTGGAGGAAAAAAATACTGTTGTTACTTTTGTTGAGATTACGTTAAAAAAACAGTGATCTCAAATCTTGGCAGGTTCCGATCAGGATCATGAGGAAAACTTGTTGAAACATAGTTTATTGGGCTCCACCTTTAAAGAGTTTCTGATTCACCAAGGCTGGCTGGGTTGAGGCTTGGGAATTTGCATTTTTAATAAATTTCAAAGATGACATTGATGCTGCTGGTCTGAGGCACTGTACTTTGAGAAACACTGTAGTAAATATATTTATGCATTCATTTTGGGATACTTATTACACATCCAGTGTTAATATCATTCTAACAACAAGATAGGTTGTTTCATTTTTGTTCTGTTTTCCCAGTAGAGTTTCATAGTTTTCTTTGTATTGATCCTACTTAAGTTGTAAGTTTATTCCTATGCATCTTATTTTTTGTTGCTTTTGTAATAATGGGTAGTTTATAGTTTCACTTAATATCAGAGTCATTCCTCCTTTATTTGGCAATTTGTGAATTATTGCTTATTTATGGTTAACAATTCCTCCTTATTCAACTTCTTGCAGTGGAAGTGGGGATAGTTTTAAGTTACCATCTGGGAAATTGAAGGGAACCAAAAGAGAGGCAGGTGAGCTATGATAAGTAGATACCAAAGCTTTCCCCACTCATGGCCTAAAATGTCTTGCCCTCATATGTTTCTTCTACTGCTGGAAAAATTAGTTGGGATAACTACCTATTCTAAAATACAGTAAAACCTCTGAAAAGTATAGTCCTTACATGACAATTACGATGAATTACTAATATTTTTCAATCAAATAGCTTGAGTTTTGGTTGTATATTTTGAAGCCAAAGGGCATTCCCAGAAGTCTTTGTGAATTCCAAGGGCAAAGGATAAAGGAATGTCAAATAACAAAAAAATACTTTTACTGAAGGTACAAGAACCTTCCAGGACTGTAGCAATATGTTGCTGTTGCTGCTGCTAAGTCACTTCAGTCGTGTCCAACTCTGTGCAACCCCATAGATGCAGCCCACCAGGCTCCCCCGTCCCTGGGATTCTCCAGGCAAGAACACTGGAGTGGGTTGCCATATCCTTCTCCTATGCATGAAAGGGAAAAGTGAAAGTGAAGTCGCTCAATCCTGTCCGACTCTTAGCGATCCCATGGACTGCAACCTACCAGGCTCCTCCGCCTATGGGATTTTCCAAGCAAGAGTACTGGAGTGGGTTGCCCTTGCCTTCTCAGCAATATGTTGCTAAATATTATTGCCTAGACTAAGGATATATGAAGATTTTTTTTAGATCTGCAAGATAGATTTATTAAATTCAGTCTAAATATTCCTGGCAGATAGTGTAATCCAATTTAGTATTTCCTAATCACCCTAGCACCTCTTTCCTTCTTTTTCTATCGGTAAAAGAAATGAAAAGAAATGGAAAAGACATATCTCCATCCCATTCTTCAATTAGTAGGATCATATCATACTAGAGGATTTTCTTTCTTACTATGGTGGGCAGAATAATAGCTCCCCAAAGATATCCATGTTGTAATCTTCAGAAGCTGTGAACGTGTTACCTTAAATGGCAAAGGGGATTCAGGTTGCAGGTGAAGTTAAAGTTGCTAATCAGCTAACCCTTAAAATAGGGAGAGTATCCTGAATTATGCAGGTGATCCGGTATAGTCACAAGAGCCTTTAAACATGAAAGAGAAAGGCAGGCGAGAAGGTGAGAACAATTTCATGTGAACAGGAAGGACTCAGTCTGCCCTTGTGCACTTTGAAAATGGAGGCAGGGAACCTCAAGCCAAGGAGTGGTCTGAGGCCTCTAGAAGGGGGAATCATCAGGGAAACTGATTCTTGCTAAACGCTTCCAGAAAGGAATGCAGCTCTACCAGCAGCTTGATTTTGGCCCCTGAGATCCATGCAAGATTGCTAACCTACAGAATAATAAGGTAATAAATTGTGTTGTTTTAACGCAGAAGTTTGTGTTAATTTATTTCGGCAGCAAATAGGAAATTAATGCAGCTACTAAACAATTAGGACAGAGCCCTCACAAATATTGAAGTTTTGCTTGATGGTTTAACAGGAGGGTAAAGTTATGCTTAATATGCTACACACTTCCATTTTTTCCTCAAATTCTTAGAATTTGTCTGAAATTCCAAAAGGTTAACTTTTTTTTTCCAATTAACATATTTTTTGGAAGTATAATAACTCAGTTTATTTAGATCAATACATTTTCTATCTGCAATTACTTACCTGGAAATTTGGACTATCTGCAAAATGACAGGGGACCATCTTGCAAAACTAGCCTGAAAAACAGCTGAGTCAAAATTAAGACTGAGCTTTGATGTTGGAGGCTCAGACACTTAGAACCTTAAGTAGGACTGCTAAGTGACATGGGTGAGTTATTTAACCTCTCCATGACTCTTTCTTATAATAGAATTTACATTACAAAGTTGTGTTGAGGATTACCTAAAATGACGCATGTATAGCAGTTAGCCTGGTTCTGGCCCATAGGCAGAAAATTATAAGATGAAGATAGATACTCAATTTAAAAAAATCATTGTAGTGCCTTTCATCATAAAAGCAAAAATTCTAGACAACTCAGGAGTTCCCAAAGGCATAAACACAGCAATTGATATTCGTAATTGCATTCTTGAGTTATCAAGTGTACGATTTAAAGGTTTTTATTGAAGATATTTAAAATATGTGAGTGTTGATACTTAAAGTGGCAAGCTTTTTGTACCTGGAAAATTAATTTATGTGGAATTTATATTAAGAATGTCAAATGAATAAAATATTTTTAAGTGTTTTTTCATTATAATCCAAACCTTAGCTCTTTCACTTGTTATTCATCTATACAGCTATAAGCCATTTTAGTTACCCTTTCTGAGCCTAAGTTTCTTTTATAAAATTTAAGTAATAGAGTAGTTACCTGGCAGTGTGGTTTGGAGGATTCAGGACATGCTGTATTTTAGTATGAAGCATCTTGCATAGCATATAAGTGAGTGCTCAGTAAGTGGTGGTTATTCTTGTGATGTTTTGTGCTCCTCTAAGACTGCATTGCCTAAAGTCAACACTGACCTAGTTGCGAAATCCTGTGGATCCTACTCTTCCATTATTTTAGTTTCTACTGTATTTGGTGCTATTGAACTTCTTAAATTCTTTTTCTCCTTCTCTAGAGTTCTTCTTACTCCTGTGGGTATTCTTCAAATTGTTTGCTTGCTTTTCTTCCCTTGCCCCCTCCTTAAATATTGGTGTTTCCCAATTTCTTTCACTTCAGTTCACTTCAGTTGCTCAGTTGTGTCCGACTCTTTGCGACCCCATGGACTGCAGCACGCCAGGCCTCCCTGTCCATCACCAACTCCCGGAGTTTACTCAAACTCATGCCCACTTTCTTTAGGTCTTTATAATTTCCTTTTTCCTCTTATGCATTGTCTCTGGATATGAAATGCTTCACGACACCAGCTGAAACCATTTGCCTAAGAACCAGTTGAAATATCCCAGAGACTTCTCCCAACAGAGTATATCTAAGAATTAAGTTATAATCATCTTATGCATACTTTTTCTTTCTTCTCTCTGCCCATATGGACATTGCTCATTCTTTCAGTTAATTAATTAAATATTCATTGTCTACTATGTTCTAAGCCATGAGGATACAGTAGTGGAGTAAACAAATTACAAATCCTTACCCATCAAGGATCCTGTTTCTAGTGAGAGACAAAACTAATAAAAGCTGTTGTGTGCCTGATACTGATATTCTGTGGAGAAAAGCATGGAAGAGAACTAAGGAAAGCCAAGATGAGGAAAGCCAGGAAGAGAATGGGGCAACAGAGGATGAGGCCACTGAATAGCATCACCAACTCAGTAGATACAAGTTTGAGCAAACTCCAGGAGACAGTGAAGAAGAGGGAAGCCTGGCATGCTGTAGTCATGGGTGGCAAAGAGTTGGATGTGACTTGGCGACTGAACAGCAACAACAAGATAAGGATAAGTTGCAGTTCTGAGTAGGATATTTAGGGAAGCCAATCACTGAAAAGATACCATTAGAGCAAAGATCTGAGGAGGTGAGGGAGCCAGCGATGTGGATATCTACAGGAAGGTTATTTCAGGATGGGGAAATAGCAGCTACACACTGTGAGGCAAGGGTGTGTCTGGCATTTTGAGGAAATAGTGAGGTAGCCATAGTGCCTGGCTTGTTGTTGAGGGAGAGAGCAGCAGAGAGAGGTGAGAGTTATAGGAAACATGATTGTTTTGGTCCTGTCTACAAATTTTCTTAAAAATTGGGAACTGTCCTTCAGTACTTAGTCTATCATTCTCATTTCATTTCCTCGTCTTATCTCTAGTAACTCAGCAAATTTTATGGGTTACAGCACCTATATTACTCTCCTGTCTGTCCTCTTCATTCTCACTGCTTTTACCCTAGTTCAGGCCTTTATTGTTGATCAACTAGCTGATATGCTGCTAGCCTCACTATTCATCTTCAGTACTCATGCAAGAGATCGTTTTGAACAACTTCTGTATTCTAGGCCCTGTCCTAGGTATTGTGGATATAATGGTCTTCAACCTAAACATGACCATTGTCCTTAACAAACTTCACAGTAATTGGAGAGAAAATCATACAGGCAGTTAGTAAAATGACTATAATAAATACTTTGAGATGGGAAGTACAAGCACTCTCAGTACTTAGTGATGGTTGGGCAACTCTGATTTATGTGGATTAGCACAAGCTTTCTAGGAGAAATTATCTTTCTTTTGAACTCTAAAGGATAACTGGGAGTTAGACGCTCAAGGAGAAGTGTTTCCAAGCAAAGGGACTGCTTTTGTGAATGCCCAGATAATAGAACTGAAGGTAGCATAATGTGACCAGCTAGAGAACAGAGAAGAGTAGCTCAGACTCAAGCTGGAGACGTACAAGGGAGCCAGATCATGTCCGGTATCTTAAGGTCCTTTTGAAGTGTTCAGTTACTCCAGTTGCTATGAGAATGATTGTTTTGTGACTTGAATATAATAATTTATCTCCCAGAATTAAAACCCACCAATGACTTCCTATTGTTGTTGTTCAGTCGCTCAGTCCTGTCAGACTCTTACCCCATGGACTGCAGCACAGCAGGCTTCCCTGTCCTTCACCATCTCCCACAGCTTGCTCAGGCTCATGTCCATTGAGTCGGTGATGACATCTAACCATCTCATTCTCTGTCATCCCCTTCCTCCTTCGATCTTTCCCAGCATCAAAGTCTTTTCCAGTGAGTCAGTTAATCGCATCAGGTGGCCAAAGTATTGGAACTTCAGCTTCAGCATCAGTCTTTCCAATGAATATTCAGGACTGATCTCCTTTAGGATTGACTGGTTGGATCTCCTTGCAGTCCAAGGGACTCTCAAAAGTCTTTTCCAGCACTACAATTTGAAAACATCACTTCTTTGACACTCTGCCTTCTTTAAGGTCCAACTCTTACATCTTCACATGGCTGATGGAAAAGCCATAACTTTGACTATGTGTACCTTTGTCATCAAAGTAATGTCTCTGCTTTTTAATATATTGTCTAGGTTTGTCTTCCTATTGACTTTAGGTTAAATTCAAGTTCTATAATACAGTACACATTCCCTTCTTTTTCATTTCTTTTGTATTGTAACACTGATTTATAATAGAAGTGTCATGTGTACATTTTTTTTCCACTTTTGTATACCCTACAGAGTACTCACTACCAAAAGTTGAATTTCCATTCGTTGCTATCTGGTTGATCCCCTTTACCCATTTCAGACACCCCTACCACCGCCCACTCCTTGCCCTCTGCTAACCTCTGCTGTGTTCTCTGTATCTACATGTTTGCTTGGTTTGGTTTGTCCATTTATTTTATTTGTTTTTTAGATTCTCATAATGAAATCAATACAAATATTTGTCTTTCTCCATCTGACTTACTTCACTTAGCATAATTCCCTCAAAGTCCATTTATGTTGTCACAAGTGGACAGATTTCATCCATTTTTATAGCTGAATAGTATCCCATATACTTGTATATGTGTGTACATATAAATATAAATTAAAAAGAAACATATATTTTTTAACATCTTCTTTATCCATTCATTTGTTGATGAGCACTTAGGTTGTTTCCATATCTTGGCTGTTGTAAATCGACGCTGCAAAGAACATAGGAATGCATATATCTTTTCAAATTAGAGTTTTTGTATTCTTTGGGTAGATATCCAGAAGTGGGGTAGCTGGATCATATGGATAGTTCAGTGCTTAATTTTTTGTGAAATCCTCATACTGTTTTCTGTTGGGACTGCACCAGTTTACATTCCCACGAACAGTGTATGCAAGCTCCCTTTTCAGCACACAAGGTTCAGTAATCTGTCTTTTGCCTCTTCAGTGTCAGTTCCTCAGGCCCCACTCATATGTTTATATACTAGTAGTGTAGAACTCCTTGTAATTGCCCTCCAGGAGAGAGAAATTTTAAATCTCCAGGCCTTTGCAAATACTTGGAATATTCTTTGGCCCTTGCCAGCATTTTAAATTCATTTTTGCTTTCAAAATTAATCTCAGATGTCATCTTCTCTGAGAATCTTTCCCTGAAAACTCAAAACTAATCATTTCCTCTTCTGTGCTGCCACCCACTTCTGTGTGATCTTTTCATTGCAATTATCTCAATCTATAACAGTTTGTTTATATGTTAAACATCTCCACTAGTGTGAACTCTGAAGGTCTGTGGGCTTTTTGTTTTTGTTTCTGTGTATCCTAAGTACATGGCACTTAGGCATACTTAATAAACATTTAGTGAATTTAACTAATATAAAGGAAAGCTCAGTTAATTTTGACCAAAAAACAATGAGAATTATTTACAGGAAAGAATTAAGCTTCATTTATAGCTCATTTAAATCAAAAGATTTTAATAACATTCAGCACATTTTAGCAAAGAAATCAGACATTTCTCAGAGAATGTCCCACGAAAGTCCAGTCTGATACATGAATCTAACTTGCATCTTTTTAAGGACTCTAAAGGCATTACATTCTTAATTTAGCAATGTCTTCAGTTTTTACTTTCAAAACTTTCAGAAATTTCCCTATCATACTTGTGCACTTTTACTGTTTTTGTTAACTTTAGAATTCCTTTCTTTCAGTCACATAAAGTGATAGGCTCACAATGAAATACTTAAATCATTTTGTAAATTAATATTTGAATCAATATAGGTTCATTTTTATTTTCTTATAATAATGCTTTATATTTTCCATCTCTGGTTACTGTTCTTTAAAAATACAATGTTTAATCATAGACAATGAAATTATCTCACCAATGTAGGTATATAAGTATCCCCGAAACACAAAACTAGCCTTCCTGGCACTTCCAGAGACCTTGAGTAGTCTCAAGCTTCACCTCGTCCATATTCGTATTCCTTCCATAGAAACCATTAAAATACCCACTGTAAAAACCTACTACAGATGCCTCAGAATCTCAGAACTGTCTTATCACTATGGGCAGTTCTAAAAAGAAGAAACATAGATGACAAGTAAATATATTTAAAAAGTAAAACTTTAATATTGATCACTGACAATAAAGAAAGATGTATTTTTCAAACCTTTCTCACTGGCAGAGGTTTTTACTTTTTAATACTATTAATACATGTGTATGGATGTGAGAGTTGGACCGTGAAGAAGGCTGAGCGCCGAAAAATTGATGCTTTTGAACTGTGGTGTTGGAGAAGACTATTGAGAGTCCCTTGGACTGCAAGGAGATCCAACCAGTCCATTCTGAAGGAGATCAGCCCTGGGGTTTCTTTGGAAGGACTGATGCTAAAGCTGAAACTCCAATACTTTGGCCACCTCATGCGAAGAGTTGACTCATTGGAAAAGACCCTGATGCTATGAGGGATTGGGGGCAGGAAGAAAAGGCGACGCCAGAGGATGAGATGGCTGGATGGCATCACCGACTCGATGGACATGAGTTTGAGTGAACCCCTGGGGTTGGTGATGGACAGGGAGGCTGGCGTGCTGCAATTCATGGGGTCACAAAGAGTCGGACATGCTGAGTGACTGAACTGAACTGAACTGAATACACTTGAAAATTAGTATACTGTGAGAAGGATTATCTCAGATACTACTGATGAAAGTATAAATTGGCCTGTTTTTTGGAAAGCAGTTTAACAGTATATATTGAAAATTGCTTAATGTTCATACTTATGAATACCTAAAAATCTCATCCAGATGGAAATGTTTTAGAAGTAATGGTGGTGGTTACATAACATTGTGAATGTACTAAATGACACTGAATTGTTCACTGTAAAATATTTAATTTTATATTATGTGAATTTTACCTCAAATTGTTTTAAAATATTCATCCTAAGGAAATAATATAGAAATGTTAATGAATAAGGATTTTCCATTATCATATTTAATAGCAAAAAATTATAAACAAAAGCATTGCTTAATAGAAAGGGAACAATTATATATGATATACCTATATGCTAGTCAACTATGCAGCCATTGCAATAACATTTGTAAACAATTTTTAATGGGGAAATGCTCAAGGCAATATGTCATATGAAGAACATAGAATACAAAATTATACTTTTGGACAGTTTTTTAAAACAAGCATACATAGAAAAACATGGGAAATTTTTGAGTATTCCTTGAGTTATGACCAACCTAGACAGCATATTAAAAAGCAAAGACATTACTTTGCCAACAAAGGTCCATCTAGTCAAAGCTGTGGTTTTTCCAGTAGTCATGTATGGGTGTGAGAGTTGGACCATAAAGAAAGCTGAGCACTGAAGAAGTGATACTTCTGAACTGTGGTGTTGGAGAACACTTTTGAGAGTCCCTTGGACTGCAAGGAGATCCAAACAGTCCATCCTAAAGGAAATCAGTCCTGAATATTCATGGGAAGGACTGATGCTGAAGCTGAAACTCCAATGATTTGGCCACCTGATGCAAAGAACTGTCTTCATTGGAAAAGACCCTGATGCTGGGAAAGATTGAAGGCAGGAAGAGAAGGGGATGACAGAGGATTAGATGGTTGGATGGCATCACCGACTCAATGGACATGAGTTTGAGTAAACTCTGGGAGTTGGTGATGGACAGGGAGGCCTGGCGTGCTTCAGTCCACTGTATTGCAAAGAGTCGGACACTACTGAGCGGCTGAACTGAACTGAACTGAGCTCCTTTAATACATGAAGCCCTTCCTTGTACCAGAGCTGAAATGGCAGGCTTCCCATTCAAATCTCCTGCAGATGACTCTGTTAAGGTCATCAGCCATGGGGGCTCCAATTTTGTCAGTAGTCCATTCATTATATCCAGAACCTTAACCATCATGGTACAAAGAACCAGAATAAAGAAAATGTTATTAACATACTACGTAAGTTATACTTGGCAGTTTATACTGTCTTTTACCTGTAAATAAGTTAAATAGTACTGAAGGGCTTACTTGGGGGAAACATCAAATTTATTACATATGTACCATTCATCCAACTGTGTGCTAAATATATTTACATTCATCACCTCCTGTAATCGACACAGAAACATTGCATAGTTAAAACTTTATATACCCACCTTTATAGATGGGAAAAAGTCAAACGTTTTACTCTGGCTTATACACAGCAAGTGTAAATTGAATACACTTGAATACTAAATTGAGTAGCAGTAAACTGAGGGTCAAACACTAGTACCCTACTTCTAAATTCATGCTTTTTCTACTCCACAACTAGGTTTTATTTTTTTGCACCATGATACCCCTCACCACCACAAACCCTCAAGTACAAATAGTCCTCAGTTTGCAAATAAATTCTGTTCTAAGTATGTTTCTGAATTAGAAGTGTACATGTTAAACGTCTTTTCTCATAGATAGAGAATAAAGCTCATTAAGGGTCAACTCTCAAGTGTGTTTCTCAGGTCTGAATTGGTAAATACTTAATACACTCCCATGACAACTGCTAATATTTTTTGAAATTTTCCATGTGCCAGGCACCATTCTAAATTCTTAGTAACCATTTTAATCATCTCAACAACCCTAGTAAATACCAGTATAATTCACATTTTTATATAAGGAAGCCAAGCACAAAGTCACATAGGTAATTACTGCCAAAGCCAAAACTTGAATCCAAATAATCTGAGCTTACACTGGCCCTGGTATCCTACTTAACACAGTGTTCCTGGTAGCTACTAATAAACCCAAATTGGCACAGATTTAAAATCTGCATTCTAAAAGTGTGCAATGTACATTGGTTGTCAACCCTGTCTACAGATCAAAAATACTCGCTACACATCAGAAATACTCACTACACATCAGAAATACTTGTGGGGTTTTCTCGACATACAGAGGCCCAATCTAACTATGGACAAATGAATCATTATCTTCAAGGGTGAGTTATGGATGTCTGTGTTAAGTTCTACAAATGA
The DNA here is from genome assembly GCF_032452875.1 of Bos javanicus. Lineage (NCBI taxonomy): Eukaryota > Metazoa > Chordata > Mammalia > Artiodactyla > Bovidae > Bos > Bos javanicus. The sequence goes on along the minus strand of NC_083869.1, from coordinate 48,063,456 downwards.
TTTAGGTGTGCAGTTGTCTCATGTATACACAAAGCAGATAGAATTGTAATGGTATCAGGCTCTCATATCTGGCAGTTTTTAGTGTTTACAGCGATGTTAAGCAAGGTAGTATTGCTTATTTATTGGTAGTGTGGCCTATGGAGCTTTATTTCCTGACTAGTTTATTAATTTTGTCAGTTTGAGCATGTTATGTAATGTGTGTTAACCTTAGTTTCTTGATGCATATGAAACACAGTAAATGTTGTTAAGTAGCATTCAGGATTGGTGTGAGGATCAAGAGACTAAATGCAAGTGAAGCAGTTCAGCACAGTACCTGAAAGATAAAGTTCCCAAAGTTTAAGGTAGATACATAAGTATACACTGATATTATAAATAATCAGAAGTTAATGTGTGTAGGGTAGTCATATGTTACAGAGAATAACCAGAGCATTTTGAGACCATGTAAGAGAGCTTCCTAGAGGTGAAGGCATTTTCAGAGGTCATATGAAATATGGCAGGAACCTGTTAAGTGGGATCATTCCAAGACGTTGGATCTATAGTGGGAAAAATCTTTGAGAAAAATAAACAGAGGAGTTTAAAATTTTTGTTGAAAGTTATATTTAGAGATAGACTATCATCTGAGTTCCTTAATATTGGATTTTGGATCTCCATCCACCTGAATTTGATTTGCTTTATATTTTGTTTCTATAAGGATTACAAAGGAGTTATTACTCTCTCCTACCTCTTAGCTTCCATGGTATTTTATTTGTATATATGCTTTTTTGGTGATTTATACACACTGATATCTCCAACTCTTTGTTCTCCTGAAAACACGCAAGAGCACCCTGAAACCAGTCTCATATATTGTAGGGTTTCCAAATGTTACTGTATTGAATTGAAATAGAAGACCCAGTTATGTTCTTTGATGTTGATTTAATAGAGGAACTATGATGTATATATAATACTAACAATATGGATGTCTAAAATTAGGTTTATGTTGAAATATCTACAAAGGAGTTAATAAATTATTTGTAGCTTCAAGAGCTAGGTCTTATTAACAACCAGAAAATGCTTTTGGTAGGTGACCATTTGTTATTTCTTCCAAGATGCATTTTTTAGTCATGTAAACTTTAGTGTCAAACCTTGTTGTTCTTCGGTTGCTAAGTCCTAACTCTTTGCGATCCTGTGGACTACAGCATGTCAGGCTTCCCTGTCTGTCCTTCATTATCTCTAGAGTTTGCTCAAATTCATGTCCACTGAGTCAGTGATGCAATCTAACCATCTGATCCTCTTCTATCCTCTTCTATCCTCTTCTTTTGCCTTCAGTCTTTCCCAGCATCAGGGTCTTTTCCAATGAGTCAGCTCTTCACATCAGGTGGCCAAAGTATTAGAGCTTCAGTTTCAGCATCAGTCCTTCCAATAACTATTTAGGGTTGACTTCCTTTAGTATTGTCTGTTTTGATATCCTTGTTATCCAAGGGACTCTCATGAGTCTTCTCCAGCACCACAGAATTGAAAGTCTCAATTCTTGAGTAATCAGCCTTCTTCCTTGTCCAACTCTCATATCTATACATGACTACTGGAAAAACCATAGTTTTGACTATCTGGACCTTTGTCAGCAAGGGGATGCCTCTGCTTTTTCATACTGTCTAGGTTTGTCATAGCTTTTCTTCCAAGGAGAAAGCATCTTTTAATTTCATGGCTGCAGTCACAATTCACATTGATTTTGGAACCCAAGAAAATAAAATATGGCACTGCTTCCAATTTTTTTCCATCTGTTTGCCATGAAGTGATGAGGCTGGATGCCAAGATATTAGTTTTTTGAATATTGAGTTTTAAACCATCTTTTTCACTCTCCTCCTTCACCCTCAAGAGACTCTTTAGTTCCTCTTCACTTTCTGCCATAAGGGTGGTGTTACCTGTGTATCTGAGGTTGCTGATATTTCGCCTGGCAATCTTGATTCCAGCTTGTGATTCATCCAACCCAGCATTTCGCGTGATGTACTCTGCAAGTAAATTAAATAAGCAGAGTGACAGTATACAGCCTGGTTGTTCTCCTTTCCCAATTTGGAACCAGTCTGTTGTTCCAAGTCTGGTTCTAACTGTTGCTTCTTGACCTGCATACAGTTTTCTCAGGAGGCAGGTGAGGGGGTCTGATATTTCCATCTCTTTTTAGTGTTAAACCTAATGACGTTCTTTATTCCCATAGTCTTATTTGGAGAAGTCAGTCATACCATATCTAATCTCTATCTTTGAAGTGAGAAAGAGAGTAAAGAAAGGAAAGAGAAAAAAATAAATAAAATAAAAAAAAAGAAAAAGGAAAAAGGATAGATAAATAAATGAGCAGAGAGGAGAATCTAAAATGTGTATTGTGTAATTTTGTCCCTTCACAAGATATTACAGCGGCAGACTTAGAAGCAGAGTACCTGGAATGTCAGATTCTTAGTAAACCAAAAAACACCACACCTACTCAGCGTATGCTGAGCAGAAGCATATCATGCAAATGGTGCTTTGCAGGAGTGGGGCTGTACTTTTTTCCCATTGCACTTTTTCCACTATATCAGTCATTTCACAGGCACATGAATGTAAATACTGATAGAGAAGGCAATGGCACCCCACTCCAGTAATCTTGCCTGGGAAATCCCATGGACGGGGGAGCCTGGTAGGCTGCAGTCCATGGGGTCTCTAAGAGTCGGACACGACTGAGCGACCTCACTTTCACTTTTCACTTTCATGCATTGGAGAAGGAAATGGCAACCCACTCCAGTGTTCTTGCCTGGAGAATCCCAGGGATGGGGGAGCCTGGTGGGCTTCCATCTATGGGGTCGCACAGAGTTGGACACAACTGAAGCGACTTAGCAGCAGCAGCAGCAGCAGCAGATACCCTTGACACTTTACCCTTAGCCCAGTTGAGGAGTGTGTCAGCTTTCTTCACCGTAATGAAGAATTTGTTATCTCTTAAGATCCAAAAACATTTATAGGGTAAAAGCCAGGCTTGTAAACCTGGTTATGTCTGCTGTTTTTGTGCTGTGTTAAATGCATACACTCTGTTTATTCCCAGGAGGAAACTGTAGTTTGAATTCTAATTAATAAATATTTAGTTGAAAAGATGTGTTTGAGATTGATTGCATAGATGTTTTTCTGCAAAGTGCTGACACTTAGGAGAAGGTAGGCTTTGATTTCTTCCTTCTATTTTCCATATGTAATATATAATGGGCTTCCCAGTTGGCTCAGTGGTAAAGAATTCCCCTGCCAGTGCAGAAGAGACAGAAAACCTGGGTTCGATCCCTGGGTCGGGAAGATCCCCTTGAGGAGCAAACAGAACCCACTGCAGTATTCTTGCCTGGAGAATCCAATGGACCAAGGAGTCTGGCAGGCTACAGTCCATGGCTTCACAAAAAGTCGGACACAACTGAAGGGACTTAACACGTCCACATATTGATGTAACTCACTGAAATGAATTTTCTAGAAATGAATATGCTGGGAACTAGAAACAACTGTGTAGATGTTCTTGATCACTCTGTTAGTTCTCCTGTAGACTTTTCTGCAGTATTCCATCAAACAGGGGATAACTGAAGCCCCCAAGCTCCAAATTATGTAGGTTTTGTTTTTGTTTTTGGTAATTTACTTCTTTGGAATTGGAAATATACTTCTACCTTTGAAAGCCATGTATTAATAGTAAACATGGCTAGATTCCTAGGACAGAGTTCCCAGAGATCACATCATCCTGACCATCTGTGAAAAGGAAAGGCTTCTCTCGTTTTTGGATCATTGTTGACAACGATATCATTGGAAATAGATGAACCCATAGAAAAGAGGATTCCCGAGAGATTACACATCACAACATTGCTGCATTAATGATACTTTGAAAAAAGTGCTATGTTGCTAAAGCAGGTCTTATATTAATTTGTTCCTGTCAGTCAGTCAGTTCGGTAGCTCAACTGTGTCTGACTCTTTGTGATTCCATGAACTGCAGCACACCAGATTTCCCCGTCCATCACCAGCTCCTGGAGCTTGCTCAAACTCTTGTCCATCAAGTCGGTGATGCCATCCAACCATCTCATCGTCTGTCGTCCCCTTCTCCTCCTGTCTTCAATCTTTCCCAAGGTCAAGGTCCTTTCTAATAAGTCAGTTCTGCACATCATGTGGCCAAAGTATTGGAGCTTCAGCTTCAGCATCAGTCCTTCCAATCAATATTCAGGACTGATTTCCTTTAGGATGGACTGGTTGGGTCTCCTTGCAGTCCAAGGAACTCTCAAAGTCTTCTCCAACACCATAGTTCAAAAGCATCAAATCTTCGACACTCAGCTTTCTTTATAGTCCAACTCTCACATACATACATGACTACTGGAAAAACCATACCCTTGACTAGACGGAACTTGTTGGCAAAGTAATGTCTCTGCTTTTTATATGCTATCTAGATTGGTCATAGCTTTTCTTCCAAGGAGCAAGCGTCTTTTAATTTCATGGCTGCCGTCACCATCTGCAGTGATTTTGGAGCCCCCAAAATAAAGTCTGTTACTGTTTCCATTGTTTCCCCATCTTTTTTCCATGAAGTGATGGAGCCAGATGCCATGATCTTAGTTTTTTGAATGTTGGGTTTTAAGCCACCTTTTTCACTCTCCTCTTTCACTTTCATCAAGAAGCTCTTTAGTTCCTGTTTGCTTTCTGCCATAAGTGTGGTGCCATCTGCCTATCTGAAGTTACTGATATATCTCCCAGCAACCTTGATTCCAGTTTGTCCTTCGTCCAGCCCAGCATTTCTCATGATGTACTCTGTATATAACTTGAGTGAGCAGGGTGACAGTATACAGCCTGGACATACTCCTTTCCCAATTTGGAACCAGTCCATTGTTCCATGTCCATTTCTAACTGTTGTTTCTTGACCTGCATACAGATTTCTCAGGAGCAGGTAAGGTGGTCTCATATTCCAGTCTCTTGAAGAGTTTTCCACAGTTTGTTGTGATCCACACAGTAATAATAGCACTGGTACTCTTTTTTTCCTGTAAGTATACAGATATTCCGTCCCTCTTGAACTTCCCTTTTACCCACCCCACCCATCTAGTGGTCACAGAGCAGCAGGCTGAGTTCTCTGTACTATACAGCTGCTTACCACTAGCTATCTGTTTTACATATGGCAGTGTAGGTACGTCAGAGCTACTCTCAACACGTCCTGTGCTCTCCTTCCCCTGCTGTGTCCACAAGTCCATTCTCTGCATCTGTGTCTCTTCCTGCTCTGCACATAGTTTTCATACCAAAAATCAGTGCTATTTTTCTAAATTCCAAGCTCTCTTGATCACTTTGTAATATAACAGACATATAATTTTAAAATGTAATAAGTATTAACTTTGATGCTAACAACTAACAAAACCATGTGGAAAGGTGGAGCAGAGCACTAGACTAGGTCTTGGGTTCTACCACCAGAATTTTCCAGTACATGGCCAGAGCTTTGGCCTCCCAGTCTCTCTGTTTTCTTATCTGCTAAATGAGAATGATAACACCTATACCCTAAGCTTTTAATATTTAAATCACATTATACTAGGGAAAGCTTATGACATAAACTAAAAAGTGTGTTAATAAACTAGAAAGTCAGTTAAATATTCATTTAATCCAGATCAGACTTTCACAGGTTGGGAAAAACATGTTTTGTTTTCTGTTCATTTAAAACCTTTAATTCCTGTGACTGAATTGTTACAGGTTGTCCAGTTCACAAGGAATGAGTCTAAGCATTCTGGGTTTTGAGCATCTGACTTGTGAAGATCTAATGAATGCCACATTTGTGCTGTGCCCTCAGAGTTTCCTGTAGAGAAAAGGTTTATTCCTTGAGTCTTCATGTTGCCTCTGCCTGTAGACAACATTCTGCAAGCCTCCTAATCAGGAACTAAACACATCTTATAGGAGCTGTGCTGTTAATAGGATTGATTTTCATGGTTTCCCCCTGCCAAAGTTGTTGTATTCTTAACATAATTAAACAACTGTGCACTTGTGAGAGTATAACCATACTCGCTGTATTTCCTATTGTAAATGTGCCTTTCCCTCAGGTGGACTAGACTAGCTATCTTCATGTTGACCTTGATTCTGAGTCAGCTTTTTCTTCAGAGTGGAGCTTCTTTCAGCCTGTTTCATGTCCAAGCCAAAAAAACTCTGTACCCAGAGAACTTGTTAATGAAATAGTAGTGTATTGTTGATTAAAAACCTTTTATAGATTGATGAGCTGTTAGAAGCACTTTATTCAAATTACATGAGTTTTCAAGAGAAGTGAAAAACAATTTTAAAAAAATGGTAGGGGAGAGAAAAATTTTGCATTAAAGTACTCAGGTAATTTTTTAAAAATCAACAAGTCCAAATCCCCCTTTTCCACACTTTGCTTAGTCTTAGAAGGTATGACTTTTAGAAAATAGCTCTTCATCTTTTGAGTTGGGTGACTTGCTGTAAAATTTAAATGAATTATAGTAGTTCAGATGTATTTCATTTAATGGAATTGTTAACAGTGTAGTTCTTAATATATAGCCTTACACAAACATTTTTTTCTGATTTTCACTTAGAAAATTAAGAGATACACATATTTGAAATATCCTCATACTGGGAGGTTGTTGTTTTTCTGTCACTGAGTCATGTTCAACTCTTTGCAACCCCAGGGACTGTAGTAGGCCAAGCTCCTCTGTCCTGCTTTGTCTATGTTGGGAAGTGGTGCAATGCTAGTAATACTTCCTACAAGTATTATGTATATGAAGAAGGTGCTATGTTATGGATCACAAATGAAAAGTTCTGGAAATTGCATAAAAACTTAAATATTTGAAGTTATTTGTGAAAAGGACATTTGAGAGGAAATAAGGCGACCTGGATCCTAGTCCTTTCATCACTGTTACCTTTGGCAAGTCAACCTTTTAGCTTGTTTTCTCTTCTTGAAAATGAACCAAGCTCTGGGAGATTGTTAAGTTTCTTCTGTAAATTTCTTCTTTTTAAAATATATTTTACTGACAGGTAGTTGATTTACAATGTTGTGTTCTGGTGTACAGCAAGGTGATTTAGTTATACATACACATGTATTCTTTTGCATACTCTTTTTCCATTGTGGTTTATCAGAGGATATTAATTATAATACTTCTCTTTGCTTTACAGTAGGACCTTGTTATTTATTCTATATATAATACTTTGCATCTGTTAATCTCAAACTCCCATCTTCCCTCCCCCTTGGCATTCACAATTCTGTTCTCTAAGTTTATTTCTGTTTGATAGATAAGTTCATTTGTATCATATATTAGATTCCCCATATAAGTGATATCATATGGTACTTGTCTCTTTCTCATTTATTTCATTTAGTCTGATAATCTCTAGGTCCATCCATGTTGCTCCCCAGCTATGCATTTCTGTTATTCTTGTTATTAAAATTTGATTTGATACAAAATTAGGCATAGTATACATAAAATGATTGTTTATACTCAGGAATTATTAATAGCACAATATGTAGCATAGCATAGTTTAAAGAAAAATGTCATTTCTTTTACACACATACTTGCTTTCCACCTTTTTTCTCAGTTCTCTGTAAAAAATCACAACTAGAGTCAGTTTCACAGCTACATTATTGCTCTTGGTTAAGATACATAATTTGTGTATAGTTTTTTTTCTCCAGTGGTATGTTTAGCTTTTGGAAGATCACCAAATAATAAATAAACTTTAATAAACCTACATTAGTGGATAGTAGGTGACCAAAGATTCCCTTGTATGGTCCACAGCACTCAAGACTTAGCCTTCCAGTCTGTTTTAGGTATTCAGTTGGCTATAAGCACTAATACAAAGTGAGACACTGAGCAGAGTGAAGATCCAGAAATAGTAATCCATCAGATTTGGCATCACATTGCTGACAGGAGCTCTGGCATTGTGGTAATGGTACCAGGACCTGGACCTGAGCTTTCCTGGTCAGCAACTATCACCTGACCCCAAGAAACATAAATACTATGGGACACGCAAAAGGGAGGTGCAATCCTAAGACGCAAGTTGGACAGATGCTGAGAAGAGCCAAGAAAGCCTTTACAGCTGAGGAAGAATTCAAATCTGAGTAAGAGAAATTTTGCTTAGGTCAGGGCAATATTATTTTCTTGGAGAAAGTGTCTGTGGATCCCCCACATGAGTTTATCCATTATTTGATTTTTTTTTTCTTCTTTTACTAGTATAGGCCTTCAAGTTTCAGTAAGAATGTAGCCATTTATTAGGGCCCAGCCAGAATGATTATTTGCTATGATGCTTCACATTCTTTTTTCTGGTGGTTGTTAGTCCTTGTTTGTGACATTTTAGGAGTCTATAAGAATTACTTCCTGAAAGAGTTAAATCAGAAGCCATTATTATTCCTTGAACTTGTAATATATGTTTCCTAGTGTCTTTGTATGAGGCTCCTATTGTGTTAGCATTTTGAACTGAGAAAGTTACAAGCTACCTTATTATCAGTAATACTAAGTATGTCAGCATACTTTCAGCTTCCAGGTAAAACTGGTCTGCCAAAATTTCACCAACATTTTGGGCTAAATTGATTTTGTTGGAATAATCACTCTGGTGATTGGAAGCTACTTGACAGTTTTAATAGGTAGTGTCCATATGTTTTTGTATATGTCCAAATATGCTTTTGTATATGTCCATGTATGCTCTGTCCATGTGCTTTTGTAGCCCTTGGCCGTTTTGTACACATAGGCCTTCCAAAGGGCAGCACCTGCATCTGAGTCATGAGACTGCCTTTGAGCTGCTGAAAGCCACTGGGCAAAGACTTTAAGCAATGGCTGACAGGTTTCAGCTTCCTCAGTCCTGGCTTAGACAATTCTGAGACATGTATCTTATACCATTTTCAGATTCCCCCGTTAGATTAAGTTTCCTTTGGCCTCTGCAATAGCTAACTTAATAACACACCCTATATTAGCTGCCTGCCCTTCTTATCACCCTCCCGACTCCTGTCCAGTTATGCTGAACCTCTCAAATAAACTTCCCACTCAGTCCTAGTCTCAGGCTCTGATTTCCTTGGAAACCCCACTAAGATAACTAATAAACCAAAGATGAGAATCCTTCCTATTTTGCTGGTATAATTTATTTTATACTGTTATGATAAATTGTCTAGAGTAAATGGGCAGTTATAAAGTTCATCTGTTAATTGTTTGAGACTACAAATATTTAGTATGGTAGATCCTTTTTATTTATTGTGACATAAAATTGTTAATTAAAATCACTAGCCATCAAATACTAGTAAAAATAGGCTAAGTTATGTAAATGAAAGGATTTAAATGGTCACCCTTTTATTAAAATTCTAAACATAGCTTTAAAATACTCAAATCAGTATAATAGCAAAGTCTTAATACTAGAAGTAAGAAAAAATGCATTTTTAACCAAAAAATCGAATATAGTTCTTACAAAAATTTTACTGAGACCCACAGTCTAAACTGAAACAAACCCCAGTACCCTTAAAACACTCAAATATAAATGTTTAGGGGTACCTAAAATTGCTAAGAATTGAAAACAAAATAGTAAAGTAATAAAATCCTAAGAGACAAGAACTAGTATTCAGAGCATATAATATACCAAATAAATGAATAAAATACTTAACAGCTACCTTGATACTAGAAGTAAAATGTAATTAAATGCTCAGAGTGAAATGTTAAGAGCAATCTAAAAATACTAAGAGTGTTAGAGATAAATCATTTAGCACATGAAAACATGAATTTAAAAAGCAATCTTTCAAAACCAGAAATGGACACAGAGCATTCAGAGGAGTCTCAAGAGTAAAGGTCTAGTTTGAAGAAGATGAGAATCAGGCAATGCCCAGCAAGAGCCTGGTCACTGTTGATAATCCAAGTTGGGGAGCCCAGGCCAAAACCAGTTGCAAACTATTTGCAGACTATGTTTAAAAAGACACTCTAAAGGAAGAGAATGAAATCAAGCCCATTTCAGGGACTATAGACTTACTGCTGCATTTCTCACCCTTTAAGTAACATTTTGTAAAAGCCGATGATATGTAATAAAAAAAAGAAAAGATAATACAGGAATTTTAACTGTGGTGAAGAGCCAATGATAGCAGCATTTAAAACCTTTGATAACAGACAATCCACTTTATATCTCCCCAAATCTAATATGTTGTAGCATGCTTTTTTCCCAGCCATCAGCTTGCAAGATAAATTCAGTGTAGCACTTCATTGGCTCAGTTTGACCAGTTGAGAAACTACTGTGCATTTAATCTCAATGTTTTGATTTTTTAAGTATGTATAGATTTTATGATTTAAATAACCCCAAAAACAATGCATTATAGGGATTAGAAGCATAGGGCCTTGGTCCAATCCTGAATCTGCCTCTTAACTTGCTAATGTCAGTAAGCACATGTTACTTTACCTTGCCTTGATTTCCTGGATTGTTAAGTGGGCACCATAAGAACATGCTACTCCATAAGAGTTTTTGAGGATTAAATAGCTTAAATATAAAATTCTTTGAATATTGCTTACCATATATTTATTCCCAATACATTTTTTGTGTATAACAGTGAATTATGGATAAAATTGAAATTTATAATGTTGTTGAGATTCATAACTACTTTCATATAACGACTATGGGGAAAGTGTTAGTCGCTCAGTCATGTCCGACTCTTTGCAACCACATGGACCATAGCCCACCAGGACCCACCTTCCTTGGAATTCTCCAGGCAAGAATACTGGAGTTCATTGCCATTTCCTTCTCCAGGGGATCTTCCCAACCCAGAGATCGAACCCAGGTCTCCCACATTGCAGGCAGGCTCTTTACCATCTGAGCCACCAGGAAAGCCCAACTATGGGGAAAATGCACTGTAATTCTCCTCATTTCAAAAATGAATATTTAAAACGACCCATTTGTGACAAAGGAGGACTGCAGTTTTGGCTTATTTTTCCATGTTATATTTACTATGTTTCTACTAAGGTGAGGAGGAAGTAAATGGTATGCCTACCATGCTAATAATAAACACTTTATGTCATTTCACATAATCCACAGTCAGTCATACCAGGTAGCTAGTAATCACTTTGTTTCAAAAGAAGTTGAAACTTCAGAAAGGTTCAGAGCTTCTGTAATATAGTCTCTCTGACTCCAAGCTTAAAGCTTGTGCTACTCTCCCTGTGTTATTTTTTTTTATCCTATAAATCTTTATTTCTGGATATTTTTTAATATTAAATTTATTTATTTTAATTGGAGGTTAATTACTTTATAGTATTGTATTGGTTTTGCCATACATCAACATGAATCCGCCACGGGTATACACATGTTCCCCATCCTGAACCACAGAGGAGAGATTCAAATTATGTAAGGACTGGTATGACCCAGATATCAACCAACCAAAGTAGATACAAGAGTCTTAGAGGCATTATGCTCTGCCAGGTATTATCTCCTTAAGGATTAGAACATGGAGAACTCTTGGTAGGGGAGAGGTCCCTGCAGAAGGGGACATATGGACAGGTTGGAACAGTGGCCACTTTCCAACAGTTATGGAGGTCTTTTCATGTTTAGCTAGTACAGCCACAGTGTTCATTCTAATCAAATATTAGATGTTTCAAAATAGGTACTTTTGATGCATCTAATAATAGGATAGGTATGTTAAGATTTGAGTACCGTATTAATTTTTAATATTTTTAAGACACATTTATAGAATCAGGCATAATTGAGAATTCCATCCTTGAGATTTCTGCTAAATGTTCATTGTATGATTTTCAATTATATTGATTGATTGATCTCCACTTAACATACATTGCCTTTATTTATAGTCATCAATTTTTAAAAAAATTATTAACTTGCAATATTTAGAAGAAGCTTGCAATTTATGGTTCTTTGGCCAAAAAAATATTCATTATATTATTGTAAAGACTTTGTTGGGTTTTCTTTTCCAAATATGAATTTGCTCTCCTAACCAATCTTCTTGTTAAATATTCTTTATTCACAACCAAAAAGAATAAAGGAATGATGATTTTTACCTCATAATCTATGCAGTATATCTTCAAATTTGTTAGAAACCTGATCTCTTAATTTTATAATCTGGGAGCAACAGAAATCACTGAGAATATTTATTCTTCTTTTTTTGTGTGATAGGAAACTTATTTAAAATGCAGATTTCAGTAGGTGAATACATTGTTTTTTGGTTTGTACCACAGTATTTCATGAAATTAAATGAATTAACTGTTAACTAATGCTTTTCCTTTGAAACTTACATAATTACCAGTATTCAGCCTTTTTTAAACAATAAAAAAAGACAATTTCACCTTGTTCAATCCAATAGAGGGGCCTCTGTTGCCAACTGATTCACTGCCTTGAGGTCATTTGTGTTTATTATTTTTATGTGAAAGAACTGAATATTTTATTTTATTTTTTGCTTCATTTGCTCTCTGTTGCAATCAGCCAATTAGTAGATACATTAAATGTTTTATGTTCAATTTTTACTGAGCATGAACCCACCATACTAAGTTTTACTTCCACACACCGATTTGCAGTTTACTGTACCTAGTTTAAAATCTACTTACTATATGTTTATGTAGCGTACATTTTATTATTTCTGTATCTACCATGGTATCTACAGCTATGTTGTCAATGATAAGAAATGATCAGAAAATCACAGCATTATAAATGTTGGCAACATTGGGAACATTTAATATTCGACTGTGGTGTTGGAGAAGACTCTTGAGAGTCCCTTGGACTGCAAGGAGATCCAACCAATCTGTCCTAAAGGAGATCAGTCCTGGGTGTTCATTGGAGGGACTGATGCTGAAGCAGAAACTCTAGTACTTTTTGGCCACCTCATGTGAAGAGTTGACTCATTGGAAAAGATCCTGATGCTGGGAGGGATTGGGGGCAGGAGAAGAAGGGGACAACAGAGGATGAGATGTCTGGATGGCATCACCTACTCGATGGACATGAGTTTGAGTAGACTCCGGGAGTTGATGATGGACAGGGAGGCCTGGCATGCTGCAGTTCATGGGGTTGCAAAGAATCAGACACGACTGAGTGACTGAACTGAACTGAACTGAATATTCGACTAATTTTAAGTAGCATTTAAAGCTATATGTGAGAGGTAATATTAAGACTTGTATCACTCAGAGCAAAATGGCCTATGAAAATGAAAAGTGAAAATGTTGGTTACTCAGTCATGTGTGACTCTCTGTGACCCTCATGGACTGTAGCCCACGAGGCTCCTCTGTCCATGAGATTTGGCAGGCAAGAGTAATGGAGGGGGTTACCATTCCCTTCTCTATGGGATCTTCCCGACCCAGGGATCGAACCTGGTCTCCTGCATTGGAGGCAGAATCTTTACCTTCTGAACCACCAGGGTTGCCCCCAGATTGCCTATAGTGTCTTGGCTTAAAAATTCAGGTATTTTTCTGCATAGTCATTCAGTTCATTATAAACGCAAGGAAGATGAAATAAATTTCTGGAAATACTTCACATTTTATGTGTTTAGCATTTGATTTGTCATCTTTGAAAGATCTGAAATGATATTCTGTTAATTTTTGCACATCCCACATAACCTTGACAGGACAATCCTCTAAATCTGAAAAATCTCTAATAAACAAGAATGACTCAGAAGTTCTTTTTGGTTGCATTTGCTTATATTTAGATTTCACTGTTTTATTTTTCAGTTACCTTTCACTGAGTCAATAACGATCCCATCTTTGTTTACAGTAACCTAGAGGTAATTTGTATAATCCAGACATCTTTTTCTATTTATAAGGACTTTATTCGTTTATCAGTGTTTTCTTTTCCCTGATGAAATCCCTCATTATTTGACAGGTTGGCATAATATTAAGCTGTTCTTAGTAGGATTTGAAACATTGTTCTTCATTCCAGACATCATAAAATTAGTTATTACTACTGACTCATAGAATTTCTCATGTAATATGGTTTCTTTTGCTCTTATGAGTGCCTGCACCAAAAATCTGCAGAAAGTCAGAGCCTAGAGTTTCCCCCGGCACTGGTGGCTTTGATACTTTAGTCACATGAACGTTTTTGTTTGTTTGTTTGTTTTCAGACATCACTAAGGACAATATTCCTATTCTTGTGTGCACTTATTTGCCTTTTTCTGCTTGTTATTTTATTATTTAAATGGGTTGATAAATAGGAACATCACCTCCTTGCACAGGGCTCTATCATCTCTCCCTGCTATCTTTTTGTTTCTGTTGAAAATTGTGTTAGAATTTGATTTGGTTATGCAGGTAATTTTCATTTTGTTTTTTTTCCTGTTCCTTTTATAACTTTTTAATATTTTCCCAAGATGCAACCACTTGTTGCTTTTTTTCAATTATATAGGCTAATGTCTCTTTCCTTAAGATATTACCTTGATTATTTATTTCCATTAGTGAGGAGTAATGATTCATCATCTTGGAAGGTTGTTCCATTTATAATTTGAAAAATCACTTTGGCTTTATATAACACATATTAAAATTTTTTGATTAATATATTTGGCTGCACTGAGTCTTAGTTGCTTTGTGTGAGCTTTCTCTAGTTCTGCTGAGTGATGCTACTCTAGTTGTGATGCTCAGGCTTCTCGTTGCGGTGTCTTCCCTTGTTGCAAAGCACAAGCTCTAGGTGCTAGGGCTCAGTAGTTGAGGCACACAGGCTTAGTTCCTCTATGGTATGTGGAATTTTCCCAGACCAGGGATCAAACCTGTGTCCTCTGCATTGGCAGGCTGATTCTTATCCATGGCACCACCAGGGAAGTCCAAGATCAGGCTTTCTTTACATTATCAATGTCATACATATTAAAGGACATTTTAAAAGGCTTATAGCATAATTTTGATGTTTCTCTATTAGCAGTTTGTATGCCAGTTTTCAAAATCTATAGCTGTATTGTGAAGCATCTTATTTTAAAAATATCTACAAGAGAGCAGTTTTTAGTCTATATGCACACACTTTAAAATTGTATTTATTTAAATTTCTCTATAAGTTGATTTAAAAATATATTCCAATTAGTTTTCTCTCAAATTAGTCTTAATTAAGAAGTACTAATTAATGAGTCTAGTGTATGATATTAATTTTTTAACTTACATAACAATTTTGTTTTTATATAGAGAACATATTCCAAAAAGACTTTCTCTGAGTTTTGAGTCACTATTTCAGCTAAACCTCTTATAACACCTGTAATTTATTCAGTTAAATATAGTGGACCTATTACTTTGCTTATTATAATCTTTGTTACCGCCATGTAAATAACACATTATGGTTCCTAATTCTGAATCTGGATTTCTTTTTAGACATTAATTGGATTTATGATAGCTTTATGGAATCTTATCTTCATAAAACTGCTTTTCTTTGAAATGTCATTGTCTTTTGTGTCAAATACCCCAAAATGTTGTTACAGCATTGCTAAAATACTTGAAGATATAGGAAACTTACTTAAGGCCTTGTAATATGTGTGCACAAAAACAATAGTCTCTCTCTCTCTCTCTGTCACATACACACACACACACACACACACACAAGACCATGGAGCCATTTTCTGTTGCAGCAGCAATAGAACATCTTTTTCTGTTGGGCGAAATTCCAACTCTTTCATTTGGTGGCATGAATTTCAGCATCACTCCCCAGGTTTTTATTTTATTCTTCATGTTGGCTCACCATCAATTTATAGTATTTTGTTTGTTAGATACATATTTAGGTAATAAATTGCTGACTGGATATGACTCATGCCTCTATCTTGCTATGTTGCTTTGAAATTTTAAAAATTAATGATACTCTGTTAAATGTTCATGAATTTCTGTTTCTTTCTCTGAAAACAGGCAGTGCAAATTTTGTGTTTGACTTCTGAATGCTTTTTTTAAAAAAAAAATTCTTCTCATTTACTAATAAAATTTCTTGTAATTCCTCATTATAAATTCAAAGAATTATGGAGTTGGAAGAGGTCTTTAGAAGGATTGAAGCATACCCTCTGATGTTGAAATTTCCTTCTTTGATATCCCTCTCTCTTGTTCAGCAATTCCCTTTTAGCATAATCCTGAGCAATGAAATCACTAGTAGCTATTACTCTTGGTTTTCTTCTCTTCTTTCCCCTCCTCTGTAGAACTCTCAGCATTGAAAAATAGATCATTTCTGGTGTTCTGGAAACATAGGCAGCTCCTATCGGTGATGAGAATGAGAGAAAACGAATATGATGTTTTAGAAAATGGAGGTAATGTCAATAGTTATGACTTTTTAAAGGAATCACAAAAAAAGATGAAGTGGAGTCAGACTGCTAAAAATGTGTTGAGAGACTACTGAGTCAGGACTTGGAGGCAAGAGACAGAACCTGAAAAGATAAGAAGATAACATCAGCACCATCCTAGTCATAAACTTCTAACAGTCAACATTTGAAGGAAAGCAGAGAGCAAGATCTATAGTGTATTATTTCCAAAAGTAAAATAGCTTTATAAAATATAATAAAGCTATACAACATAGCTTTATAGTGTTTTTCTGTAACACTGCCACTGAAGAAGTCCTTGAAAAGTTCTAACACATGGAAGGATAAATGAAATGATCCCTTTTAAAATTTGTTTTACTGAGCGTGAGCTTATTGACATGGACCTTCGTATTCACATGATTTCATTCTCCCAATACTTTTTTCCCCCATCTGCAACATACTCATCTTTCTCAATCTTGAGTTATCATTCATAGTAGTTTTCAAAGAACCTTATTTTTGAGGTTGGATGAGACTTTGCAGAATTAAAGTGATAAATGAACTACCAACCCATTTAATGGTTCCACCTCTATTTGCTCATTAATTGTCTATCAACAAGTCCAATAAGATAAAACTACAGTTGAATTTATTATTGCCAGAATATAAATACGTGTATCTTGGTACCATATTTGGCAAAATGTTGTACTTAACTCTTTTTCTCCAGAAAGGTCAGTGTTTGCATAATAGTGTAGCCAAAAAATCACTCATTGCTAAGTCGCTTCAGTCGTGTCCGACTCTGTGCGACCCCATAGACGGCAGCCCATCAGGCTCCCCTGTCCCTGGGATTCTCCAGGCAAGAACACTGGAGTGGGTTGCCATCTCCTTCTCCAATGCATGAAAAGTGAAAGTGAAGTCGCCCAGTCGTGTCCGACTCTTAGCAACCCCATGGACTGCAGCCCATCAGGCTCCTCTGTCCATAGGATTTTCCAGGCAAGAGTACTGGAGTGGGGTGCCATTGCCTTCTCCGAAATCACTCACTAGTATTCCCCAAATAACAGATGTAATTAAGGAAGTCCATCAGAACCAAATTGATGATGTATTTTAGCTGAAGAGATACCCTGCCTGAACTAGATAGATGTTTTTAGAGAATGCTAGTAGCAGGGATGGGACCCCACTCCAGTACTCTTGCCTGGAAAATCCCATGGATGCAGGAGCCTGGTTGGCTGCAGTCTACGGGGTCGCGAAGAGTCGGACACGACTGAGCAACTTCACTGGCTTTTCACTTTCATACATTGGAGAAGGAAATGGCAACCCATTCCAGTGTTCTTGCCTGGAGAATCCCAGGGACAGGGGAGCCTGGTGGCTGCCATATATGGGGTCACAGAGAGTCCGACACGACTAAATTGACTTAGCAGCAGCAGCAGTAGCAGGGAGAAAGGGAAGAGGAAGGTGGCTTTTTTTTTAATCTAATGAAAATGTATCATTTACTGTAAATACCTTGAATTGCCTGGTTATTATCAACTTTCATAGAACATCAGTTGCTTTGGACTTCAAATATAGTTTCTTACTGAAGCCAGATCATTTAGACAAGTTGCAGGAGAGCTAAAGACAAGGCTTAATCTGGTGGACAAAATTTAGAATAACCTATGGTTGTTTGTTTTTGAAAGTGACTTGGCCATACTCAATAAGGGATTCTTAGGCTGTTTACCACAGAAACATAGAATAGGTACAAAAAAGAAATACAGAAAAGTTATCCCAGATCCACTAAAAGAGTGATCTGGATAAATCTAATAATGATCCTGTTACTAAGAATAGCTTGAATATGCTCCAGCTAAGATTATTACTTTTATAAAAACAGTTGAGAAAACAAATGGTCCATGAATTGCATGATTAGAGCTCTTGTTCTACTGAAGAAATTGGGAACCTTAGAGAAGCAAACATAGGCTAAAATTATTTTTAATTCTTTGAATATTTTCTGTTAAGATTTTATGAGGTTTTATTTTATTCTGTAATTTCTTGCTGTAATTTGTTTCTACTCAGCCATATATGAAACTTGTGAATTAAAAAAATTCCTAAGTCACTATCAGATCAGAATAAATGGGATCTTGAGGGCTATGAAATTGCATACTGCTAATGGTATGAAAGCAATCACCGGTAAAAGTTTAGATTGAATTTAATTCCATAGCTCAGGGAATTTTTAGATAGCATATTTTCTTCCTGTAAAAACTGCCATATTTTAAACTTGAGAGTGCAGTAATACTTTAAGAAGGCAAATTTTTTATAGAAAAAATTGAGTTAAAACCATAAATTTTGTATCCCAGTATTGAACCATATTTCATGGATTTTAATGTGATTAGGCTTATAGAACATTATTCAGAAGCAAGACTGAGGTTTTTAGGATAAACCCTGATATCACAGAGGCTTTATTATGTAAATGGTACAGAAATACTAGAAAGCATATAGAGCAAAAAGAGAACTTAGAAGTAATCTTACTGTGAAGAAGGGTCAGAAGTAGACCATCATGGCATTTTACTTTCAGTGAGAAACCTGGTAAACTGCAAGAGTGGAAAGCATGAGGCAGAAATGATATGAGGGTGTATTAGGTAAGGCTTCCAAAACTACTGAAGATTTTAGTTTTAAGTATGAGACCTTCAAAAAATGCTGTAGTTAATTGTAGACTGCATGAATTTTGAAACCCAGCTCTGCCAGTTATTAATATTAGCTGTGAAACCTTGGGCAAGTTATTCTCTCTGTTCCTTAACTTACTTGCTTGTAAAATGTAGATGATAATAACATTTCTTTTTATTGTTGTGAGGACTAAATTAATTAATGGTAATTAGAATTTAGAACTATATAAATATTTGTTCTTACTACTCTATTTAAAAACAAGGAATAAGTTTTAGCAACTTACATGATCAATGTTAGAGATACCTATGTCCATTATCTAGAAGTCTGTATTTTTAATCATTAAAGAGTAATATGTATAGGCTGCATTCTTTTGTGATGTATAGCATTTTGTGATTTACAGAGTTATTGGTTCTTCTTAAAATAGTGGTCCTAAGGAAACACTAAACCGTGTTCCCAGTGACTTCTGTGGTAAATATGTTTAAACAGATTCTAATTTACTGAAAATTGTTCATTCTTTTTAATTTAGTTTTTATTAATACCAGTAGTAATTACACTGTTACTCTGAAGCAAAATTACCTGGCTTAGACATTAAGAGAGTTAGGCGGGTACAGTACTCCTCAGAACAGATGAGAAATTTCATGCAGCACAGGGAGATTACAATTTTTAAATCCTTCATCGTCATAAAGTATACTAAAGAGAAAAGCTGGGTGCCTCACCTAATCACTGTAAAGCACTATACTTAATTACTAGAAACACTAACAAATATGCCAAATCTTAAGTAATTAAAAAAAAAAGGTAGAAATAAGGGACCATAAGTTAGTACCTGATTAATTAGCTAAGTAATTTGATACAATGAGCATAGGAAATCAGTAGTAGAAAGATAGCTTTAGTATCAAGTTGATGGAAATTTCCTTTAAGGAGGGAGCAGTATCTGAGCTAATTTTTAGTTGGCCAGGACATAAGAGAAAAACAGCAAAAGGCAGCTGAGGTCAGATAATAGAAGATCAAGAGTCTTGCCAAAAGACATTGGGACTTCATTTCATAGCTGTAAATCACAGAGGCAGACATACAGCCTCTGCTAGAGATTTGAGAGATGGACTAGCTCCCTGTTTGTGAAGACATTTGAGAAGTCCATGACTGTTGCTATTAAGCGGCACTAAGCCTGGGGGGAAAATCGACTTTGGTCACAAACTGAAGATTGATGTTAACTTACTAGAAAAATCTAAAGTCTTTAGCGGCATATGCATATAGAAAAAATATTAGGAGGACTTCCATCTTAGGCATAAAAGAGAAACTATGTATAGTTTTCTTTCAAGGTTTAGTAGTTGTTGATCATCATCCTTGCTGAGTATAGCAGAGACTCTGATGTTTACCTCTGTATTAGACTTTTCATTTTCAGAAAAAATCTAAAGAGTATATGATACTGAATATACTATTTTTATTGTGAAGTACTTCTGGGCCTATTTATAAGAATTTTCAAGACTAAAATGTTAGTACTCTATTTTATGTTATTTTTAGTAAGTTATGTATGTGTAGTTCTTGAGGGAAATGAATTATCAAGATTTTCTTTTTAAAATTTTGTCTTTGTATTTAAACAGAGCAAATGATGATATTAGAGGAGCTTCCCCACCCGCCCCCCACTAAGTTAGGGACAAAAAATTTTAATTTTGAGACTTTGAAGACATGTTTCTAGTTACATATGAGATTTTAAGTTAAATTTTCATTATAGAATATAACCTAGTTTTCCCTCTTTTTGGCCACAATATATATTATATATATACTATATATATATATATACAATAAAATCATTATATTGTATTGATTACCTATACAGTTTACTTAGAAGGCTAGTAAGGCTCACCAAAATATATAATCCATAAACATTATCTTAGATTTAGCTATGTTGATGTATTGCTTAAGTCCTATTTACTCTAAGTTTAAAGTTATTTTTTACCAGTGGATCTTGAGATTATCTTTTAAGAATAGAAATATAACTCAGAACAAATTCAAGAGCTATTTTTATAAATGTTAATAATGAAGTTCTGGTAGTAGTTACTGTTCATAAAGACTTAGAGACCTGTTTTACAGGGATTGGAGACCTTTTATATTATAATCACCAGAGACATCTATAAAAATAGAAACTCCTTGGCCTTAGCCTAGTTCTTCTGAATCAAAATTTCTGGGCAGGACACCTGAGAAATTACATTTTAAAGTAGTACCTTTGGTCCTTAAGTGCATTATAATTTAAATTCACTGTAACTACCATTTACACTGTGCTTGGATCCATGTAATTTAAGATATTATAGGTTTGTGTATATTTGTGTGTGTGATGGAAGTTTTGAAGTCATTTTAAATATTGAGTAGTCCGATTAGCAAGTATCTTACTAATTTCCATAAACATCTGTAGGCAGTATTTTTTAAGTTAATGTCTTATTAGTTATCTGTAGAAATTAAGTCAGTTACAGTGAGATTGTGTCTTAACCAGTAAAATATCCTTCCTTAATACTTTTGAAAATTAGCTAAGTTCTAGCCCCATGTGATACCAATTAAAATCTGAATATTTAAGGAAGAGACTGAGTCTCCATAGGTTTAGAAGTGTCCCACATGTTTTTCATGTGTAGCTGCAATGATTCAGGGACATCCACTATTGAACAAGAGGAACAGTGATGTTCCTAGTCAAAAAATTATTGATTGACTTTGGAATCCATAGTACTCAAAACCACATGCTAAAGGTATGTCACTGTGGCATCCAAATTCTGTTTCCCTAACTGCTTATCTCAGGCTTATTTACACAATCAGAAGAAATCGAAATCAAAATTCTTTCAAGAAAGCATTTTTCTATGTAAAGTTTAAAAAAAAAAAAAAAGCATTTTTCTGAATAATCCCAATTCTCTATTAGACGGTAGTTTCTTTTAAAAGACCTCTGATACAGTGCCTGATGAACTATGGAATGAGGTTCAGGACATTGTACAGGAGACAGGAATCAAGACCATCCCCATGGAAAAGAAATGCAAAAAAGCAAAATGGCTGTCTGGGGAGGCCTTACAAATAGCTGTGAAAAGAAGAGAAGCGAAAAGCAAAGGAGAAAAGGAAAGATATAAGCATCTGAATGCAGAGTTCCAAAGAATAGCAAGAAGAGAAAAGAAAGCCTTCTTTAGTGATCAATGCAAAGAAATAGAGGAAAACAACAGAATGGGAAAGACTAGAGATCTCTTCAAGAAAATTAAGAGATACCAAGGGAACATTTCATGCAAAGATGGGCTCGATAAAGGACAGAAATGGTAGGGACCTAACAGAAGCAGAAGATATTAAGAAGAGATGGCAAGAATACACAGAAGAACTGTACAAAAAAGATCTTCATGACCTAGATAATCATGATCTTGTGATAACTGACCTAGAGCCAGACATCCTGGAATGTGAAGTCAAGTGGGCCTTAGAAAGCATCACTACGAACAAAGCTAGTGAAGGTGATGGAATTCCAGTTGAACTATTTCAAATCCTGAAAGCTGATGCTGTGAAAGTGCTGCACTCAATATGCCAGCAAATGTGGAAAACTCAGCAGTGGCCACAGGACTGGAAAAGGTCAGTTTGCATTCCAATCCCAAAGAAAGGCAATGCCAAAGAATGCTCAAACTACCGCACAATTGCACTCATCTCACACGCTAGTAAAGTCATGCTGAAAATTCTCCAAGCCAGGCTTCAGCAATATGTGAACCGTTAACTTCCTGATGTTCAAGCTGGTTTTAGAAAAGGTAGAGGAACCAGAGATCAAATTGCCAACATCCGCTGGATCATGGAAAAGGCAAGAGAGTTCCAGAAAAACATCTATTTCTGCCTTATTGACTATGCCAAAGCCTTTGACTGTGTGGATCACAATAAACTGTGGGAAATTCTGAAAGAGATGGGAATACCAGACCACCTGATTTGCCTCTTGAGAAATCTGTATGCAGGTCAAGAAGCAACAGTTAGAACTGGACATGGAACAACAGACTGGTTCCAAATAGGAAAAGGAGTACATCAAGGCTGTATATTGTCACCCTGCTTATTTAACTTATATGCAGAGTACATCATGAGAAATGCTGGACTGGAAGAAACACAAGCTGGAATCAAGATTGCTGGGAGAAATATCAATAACCTCAGACACGCAGATGACACCACCCTTATGGCAGAAAGTGAAGAGGAACTAAAAAAAGCCTCTTGATGAAAGTGAAAGTGGAGAGTGAAAAAGTTGGCTTAAAGCTCAACACTCAGAGAATGAAGATCATGGCATCCAGTCACACCACTTCATGGGAAATAGATGGGGAAACAGTGGAAACAGTGTCAGACTTTATTTTTGGGGGGCTCCAAAATCACTGCAGATGGTGACTGCAGCCATGAAATTAAAAAACGCTTACTCCTTGGAAGGAAAGTTATGACCAACCTAGACAGCATATTGAAAAGCAGAGATATTACTTTGCCAACAAAGGTTCGTCTAGTCAAGACTATGGTTTTTCCAGTGGTCATGTGTGGATGTGAGAGTTGGACTGTGAAGAAGGCTGAGCGCTGAAAAATTGATGCTTTTGAACTGTGGTGTTGGAGAAGACTTTTGAGAGTCCCTTGGACTGCAAGGAGATCCAACCAGTCCATTCTGAAGGAGATCAGCCCTGGGATTTCTTTGGAAGGACTGATGCTAAAGCTGAAACTCCAGTACTTTGGCCACCTCCTGCGAAGAGTTGACTCATTGGAAAAGACTCTGATGCTGGGAGGGATTGGGGGCAGGAGGAGAAGGGGACGACAGAGGATGAGATGGCTGGATGGCATCACTGACTCGATGGACGTGAGTCGGGGTGAACTCCGGGAGTTGGTGATGGACAGGGAGGCCTGGCGTGCTGCGATTCATGGGGTCGCAAAGAGTTGGACACGACTGAGCGACTGAACTGAACTGAAGCTTAACTAAGTGATGTAAAGCACTGATTGGTCAGTTTAAGTGATAAAGGTTGAATAATACTGACCTTTTCATCCAGATCCCTGGTGGTTCAGACGGTAATGTGTCTGCCTACAGTGCAGGAGACCCAGCTTCAATCCCTGGGTCAGGAAGATTTTCTGGAGTAGGAAATCACAACCCACTCCAGTTTTTTTTTTTTTTTAATTGGAGGCTAATTACTTTACAATATTGTAGTGGTTTTTGCCATATATTGACATGAATCAGCCATGGGTGTACATGTGTTCCCCATCCTGAACCCCCTCCCACATCCCTCCCCATCCCATCCCTCAGGGTCATCCCAGTGCACCAGCCCTGAGCACCCTGTCTCATGTGTTGAACCTGGACTGGCGATCTATTTCACATATGATAATGTACATGTTTCAATGCTATTCTCTCAAATCATCCCACCCTCACCTTCTCCCACATTGTCTAAAAGACTGTTCTTTACATCTGTGTCCCTTTTGCTGTCTTGCATATAGGGTCATCGTTACCATCTTTTTAAATTCCGTATAAATGCGTTAATATACTGTATTGGTGTTTTTCTTTCTGGCTTACTTCACTCTGTATAATAGGCTCCAGTTTCATCCACCTCATTAGAACTGATTCAAATGCATTCTTTTTAATGGCTGAGTAATACTCCATTGTGTATATGTATCATAGCTTTCTTATCCATTCGTCTCCCGATGGACATCTAGGTTGCTTCCATGCCCCAGCTATTGTAAACAGTGCTGCCATGAAAATTGGGGTACACGTGTCTTTTTCAATTCTGGTTTCCTCGGTGTGTATGCCCAGCAGTAGGATTGCCGGGTCATAAGGCAGTTCTATTTCCAGTTTTTTAAGGAATCTCCACACTGTTCTCCATAGTGGCTGTACTAGTTTGCATTTCACCAACAGTGTAAGAGGGTTCCCTTTTCTCTGCACCCTCTCCAGCATTTATTGTTTGTAGACTTTTTGATAGCAGCCATTCTGACCAGCATGAGATGGTAGCTCATTGTGGTTTTGACTTGCATTTCTCTTATAATGAGTGATGTTGAGCATCTTTTCACATGTTTGTTAGCCATCTGTATGTCTTCTTTGAGGAAATGTCTGTTTAGTTCTATGGCCCATTTTTTGATTGGGTCGTTTCTTTTTCTGGAATTGAGCTGTATGAGCTGCTTATATATTGTTTAGATTAAATCTTTGTCAGTTGCTTTGTTTGCTATTATTTTCTCCCATTCTGAAGGCTGTCTTTTCACCTTGCTTATAGTTTCCTTTGTTGTGCAAAAGCTTTTAAGTTTAATTAGGTCCCATTTGTTTATTTTTGCTTTTATTTCCATTACTCTGGAAGGTGGGTCATAGAGGATCCTGCTGTGATTTATGTCAGAGAGTGTTTTGCCTATGTGTTTCTCAAGGCCACTCCATTATTCTTGCCTGGAAAATCCCATGGACGGAGGAGCCTGGTAGGCTATAGTCCATGGGGTTGCAAAGAGTCAGACATGACTGAGCGACTTCACTCACTCACTTCACTTTTCGTGAAAATAGTACTGGAGTGGGGTGCCATTACCTTCTCCGTCATGAAGAATTGATTTCTATGGTTCTGACTTTTACAGGCAACTCAAGAGTAATGAAGAATATATTTTTGGTAATTATCCATTCTAAACAAGGAAAGTATTTTCTAGGGTAGGACTACATTCCTGTAGAACATCAGATTTAATGTGTTTAAAATTATATTTCTTCAAAATGTTGATGAAAACTAGGTTAGCAAGATAAAATTAGTACTGTAGAAAGTACTAAACTCTTTGTTGTTGTTGTTGTTGAGGTACTAAGTCTTGTCTGACTCTTTGCAACCTCATGAACTACACATGCCAGGTTTCCCTGTACTTCACCATCTCCCAGAGTTCGCTTAAATCATGTCCATTGATGCTAAATTCTATGCCAAGGATCAAAATGTCAAAGTATGTTTCACAGGCCTTTCTGATTCTTCTAAATGGAAAAATTATTATTACCGTTTAATTGCATAAAATATGTCCTACAGTAAACACCTCCCTTTGCCCATATTTATAATTTTAAGATTTCCTTTAATATTTAAAATAAATGAAAAAATATTTATAACCTCAAAGTCATGATATTTTCTTATGTTTTTGTTTTAGATGAATATTGAGGATATCAATTTCTGCATGTGGGAAGTAGATATTGAAGGTTATCTGGTTTACAGACAAGATCTTTAAAAAATAGACACTGAAGGTAAGTAATGACTATAGCCTCATAAATAATCTAATTTAAATGGTTAGGGTTGCCAGATTATAATTTAACTTGCTAAACTTGCTTACTTTTTTGTCACTGGCCCTGACAACCGCATTGATTCATATTCAGACACAAATTGTTATGCCTTAATACCATCTTGACAGAAAGTATCAGATTTCATTTATAATGAGCAGTTGATAAAATTGATGTATTATGGAAGAATGCAAAGTAATTAAAAAGAATGAAGAAGATATTAAGTAGCATCCATCAAAACTGGGTGCACAACTCAGAGTTTAACTTGAAAAAATAATTTTTCAGAACCTGCTATGCACTGTATTTTTTAATAATATTTATGTCTTTAACCATGTTAAGAGCTTGCTTTTCAACCATTCCAAAAAAAAAAAAAAAAAACAAACCCTGTGACAGTTTCAAACACTCATAGTATTACTTCTGAATGCCTAACTTCTTTTTCACTATTTCTTGAGCTCCTGAAGATTTGTCTTGACCTATGATACACTTTCACTTACCATATTCTGTTCATGTCTCCCATGACTGCTTACATGCTTATGTTACTAAGTAAATTCTGAATACATTTGGTAAAATTTTGAGTGAGATACAGAGTACAAAATGAAAAAAGGGTACTTTAATTTTGTGTGGTTCAGGAGGGAGGTGACATGGGTGTACCTATGGCTGATCCTTGTTGATGTATGACAGAAAATGACAAAATTCTGGAAAGCAATTATCCTTCAATTAACATTTTTAAAAATAATAATTATTTTGAGGGTCAGATAGGTACAATGGAACCTTGGAGAGTGTGTAACCTCTTAATGATTAGGGCACTTCTATTTAGCTCTAAAATCCTTTTTAAGTGGGGATAAGAGACCAGTAATATCAAATCTCATGACTTTTTTCCAGAAGAAACTAGAAATACAGAAATTGAAAAGTCCTAATTTTTCAAAAACAGCATAAAACTTCCTGTGACAGTGTCCACTTTTGCTACTGTGTGAATCAAATAAAACAGTATACAACCTCTGGTGCAGGAGTTATTTTCCTTTGTTCTATATTTCTTCATTCTTGGAGAGTACAAGTACTTAGAGTTTATTTTTTCTCCTTAATTTCTGATTACCATCTTGGTGAGTTTTTGCTAGTTTTTTATGATATTATTGTCAGAAATGACTTTTCTTGAAAATATAAATGATATTACTTACTTGTAATCCATCTATACTTTTATGTGATGAGTTGGTTGCTTAGAATAGCTATTCAATTGTTTTCTGAATTATAATAGTTAGGCAGTTATTTTTATAGTTCCTTTATCTCCATAGTGATAGATCCTTCTTAATTTTTTTAAAAGAGAGGTTCCCTTTTTACTGTAACGTTTGCATAGAAAGTAGAGTTCTGGTCCATGCAAAGCACTTGTTTTATTTGTATATTTTCTTTTATTCTCATTTCCATTATCATGCTGCTGACCTGAACTCATAGAAAATCATTCTGATATGTAGTCTAATATCTGTTTCACTGTTCTCTCTTGTTTATATGTATTTTTATAACATTATTTTATATATTTTTTTAATGGAAAATTTCAAATAAAAAAGAAAAGGGAGCATAATATCATGAACTTTCGTGTGCCCATGTCTCAGCTTCAACAGTTACCTCATGGCTGAACTCATCTTAACTATATCTCTATCCTGCCTTCTCCCCCACTTATACACATGAAATTTTAATATGCATAAATGGATTGTGCTGTGTATCTCATGGTGCCTTATTTTCATACATTATAGTATTTGGTTAGCAGATATTTTATTTAGGATTTTAGAATCTACATTCTTAAGTGAAAAGTACTATACTTTTTTGCTTCATTTTCCTTGTCTGGTTTTGCAATTAAGATTACACCAGCCTTATAAAATGAGATGAGCAATTTTTTACTCTTTTTTATTTTCTAGTATAGCTTTATGTAATATGAATTTACTGTTTCTTTATTGTGTGCTAAAACTCATATGTAAAGTATCTGGTTGAGAGATGTCTTTGAATGCTATTTATGTCTTTAATGCTTTCTGATCTATTTAAGTTTTCTCTTCAGCTTTGGGTACCAGTAACACCTGATGGTCTCCCCACCTACCAGTGTACCCCAGACCCACTTTTCTTTTAGTCAGGAAATACTTGGACAGTCTCAGTGTCCACATCTCAGCCATGTAATAGTCACTTTCTTTTTGAACTGACCAGGAATTTAATGCTTTAACCCTCATCATTGGTCTGATATGCCCAATCTTGCTTGACTTAAACTCCTACTAACACATACCTAGATTAATCCTGAGCTCCATTAGTTTTCTATTCTATAACCAGAAACTTTAGTTAACAGTGCTCTTAACTGACGTCTTTGCTGCTGCTGCTAAGTTGCTTCAGTCGTGTCCGACTCTGTGCGACCCCATAGACGGCAGCCCACCAGGCTCCCCCGTCCCTGGGATTCTCCAGGCAAGAATACTGGAGTGGGTTGCCATTGCCTTCTCCAAGGCATGAAAGTGAAAAGTGAAAGTGAAGTCGCCCAGTCGTGTCCAACTCTTAGCAACCCCATGGACTGCAGCCCACCAGGCTCCTCCGTCCATGGGATTTTCCAGGCAAGAGTACTGGAGTGGGGTGCCATTGCCTTCTCCAAACTGACGTCTTTACATCTCTTAAAACCTTTTACGTACTGGTTATGTATCTCAAGGCTGTGTAAAAGGTAAATATTTTGAAAAAGACTAAGTAAGGTTATTATGTTCAGGGAAGGTAAGTTTTCAGAAAAAAACAGGCAGTCATCTAGTCTAATGTCCTGTACAGTATATACCAAATTACAGTTAACTTTAGAAGATTTTCACTTATCTCAAGAGTTTGAAACTTTCTTATAATTATTTATTATTGGAAGAATAATTAAAGATATTTTCATTAACAAAAACAAAAAATAATAGCATAAGCAGAGAGTTCACAGATCTAATAACAAAAGGAAATGATCAATAACATAATAGTTATTATAATTTTTGATGCATTTTAATGTTTATACCTAAGATCTTAATTCAGTTTTTCTGACACAGTTTCATAGTGTACTTTATTTCTTTTTAATCCTTTCTTACTTAAACTTTATGTATCTCCCATAAAAAGAATCTTACAGGACCAAGATGTGTAATGGACTTAGAGGTCTTATTAAGGAATTTAAAGTTTAGGTTTTAACTATTCAATAAGCCATTGGTAGGTTTTGAACCTACAAATCACATGGAATGGATGTGCTTTGTGAAATTTAAAATATCTTTGGAAAACATAGCTATGACTTCAGTATTTTGTTTTAGAAGCAACTCTTTAAAAGCCATAAAATAATAGATTTGTAATTTTTACTAAAATGTTTTAAATAATTAGAAAAGTCTATAAATTCAAAGGCAGTTCAAAACCTAAGAATTAATAGTTGGTAGCTACAACAAGGAAGATGCTGATTTTCTTAACATACAAAGAGTGTCAACAATTCAATATGGAAAAGACAACCCATTTTTTATAAAATACTTAAACATATAGTTTATCAAAGAAGAAATGCAAATGACAAATGAAATTTTTCAATTTTCCAGCCTCTCTGTTGCATTGTAGTAACATTTTTCTATTGATCAGTTGCTGCCTAATGCTATGTTTTGCTATTTATTTTCATTTGCTTAGAGTACCTTTGTTATCAATGCTGTGCTAGTCTTCCTTTTATTACTCATGACTGGATGTAATGGTTTTACCTGGCGTGCACATGGGGTTGTATGTATGTATGTATGTATGTGTTGGTGGGAAGGGTCTGGGGTATTGTTTCAAGTTTGCTTTCTAAGGACTAGTCTTCTCTGCTGCCACAGACACAAAATGTTTCCTGTAAAAATGACTTGTGTACTATTTGTATAGCTCCTACCTTCTTTACTTTTCTAAATCTAACTGGGTCTACTGGATTCTGCGGCCAACTCAACTCACCTCTGTCCGCATACCTGTGATTAAAAACAAGGCCTTTGGCAACTTAGGGTATGTTATGTACCTTCAGGGCATACTTTTTGCCATCATTTTCTGAGATCCACTCCATGGTGTCCTTTACCACTACATTTCTCCTAAATTACTTCTCCATTTATTCTCTCAGTTCAGTCGTTCATGTGGCTCCTATTAGGTCTCAGCTCCTTTTGCCTGTTTCAGCATATGGGTATTACAACTGAATCCTAATATTACTGAAAACATATTGAATTGGTTTCTTCATAAAGAAAGAAAAGGAAACAGACAGGGAGGGATGGATAGGACACAAAGAGAAGGAGATGAGAGAAAATGAATAAAGCAATCAACTCTAGGAGCAAAACTAATCCAGAAAGCAAGGACTCTGGAAATACGTTGTAAAATGACAGAAGATGAGCTGGACAAAACAAACTTCAGTAGATACTTCAAATATAAAATGGAAGATACCAATAATGTGATGCTCAATATCTTTTTTTCTAATTCTTAAAGAATTGCACATCAAAACCACAATGAGGTATCACCTTACACCAGTCAGAATGGCCATCATCAAAAAATTTACAAGCAATAAATGCTGGAGAGAGTGTGGAGAAAAGGGAACTCTCTTATACTGTTGGTGGGAATGTAAATTGATATAGCCACTATGGAAAACAATATGGAAATTCCTTAAAAAACTAAGAATAAAACTACCGTATGACCCAGCAATCCCACTACTGGGTGTATATCTTGACAAAATCATAATTGAGGAAGACACGCGTACCCCATTGTTCATAGCAGCACTCTTTACAATAGCTAGGACATGGAAGCAAGATACCCATCAACAGATGAATGGATAAAGAAGATGTAGTACATACATACAAATGGAATATTATTCAGCCATAAAAAAGAACAAATTTGAGTCAGTTCTAGTGAGGTGGATGAACCTAGAGCCTATTATAAGGAGTGAAGTAACTTAGAGAAAAACAAATACAGTATAATATTAACACACATATATATATGGAATTTAGAAAGATGGTACAATGAACCTATTTTCAGGAAAGCAGTGGAAATGCAGATATAGAGAACAGACTTGTGGACACAAGTCTGTGTGGGGGAAGGAAGGAATGAGAGGAATAGAGAAAGTAGCATCAACATATATATGCTAAAAAGTGAAAGTCACTCAGTTGTGTCCGACTCTTTGCAGCCCCATGGACTGCAGCCTATGGCTCTTCCGTCCATGGGATTTTCCAGGCAAGAGTACTGGAGTGGGGTGCGTACTCTTGCCTGGAAAATCCCATGGATGGAGGAGCCTGGTGGGCTACAGTCCGTGGAGTCGCTAAGAGTCAGACACGACTGAGTGACTTCAGTTTCACTCTTCGCTTTCATGCATTGGAGAAGGAAATGGCAACCCACTCCAGTTTTCTTGCCTTAAGAATCCCAGGGACAGGGAAGCCTGGTTGGGCTGCTGTCCATGGGGTCGCACAGAGTCGGACACGACTGAAGCGACTTAGCAGCAGCAGCAGCAACCATGTGTAAAATAGATAGCTGGCTAGAAGTTGCTATATAACACAGGGAACCCAACCTGCCACTCTGTGATGACTGAGAAGGGTAGGATGACGGGAGGGGAGGGACAGGATATATGTATAATTATAGCTGATTCATGTTGTTGTACAGCAGAAACTAATATAACATTGTAAAACAATTATCCTCCAAGTTAAAAATAAATTAAGAAAAAGATGAAACCGGAAAGAACAGAAGAGTGGCTAGATATTATGGAAAGTACTTTTAAGTATATAAAAGATTAAAATAAGAAGAATTAATAAAATAAGCCAAATAAATAAATAATTATAGAGAAAATTTTGTGTGCTAATATGTGAAAGTAGGTAAATTGAGATAGACAATAAAGAAAAAAGATAATAAATATTTAAAGTTAAAATTTAGTATCTTTTGTAAAATAGAAGATAATATGAATCCACATTTGGAAAAGGCCATGGGAAATTTTAACCTAGAACTTTCAAAACCAAGATTCATGAACTTACAAACGTCAAGCATGAAGAATGATTAAATTACTGATTGGAAGGTAAAGGGAGAAAATATTTGGTCTTCTCTCTTATTTATCCACATCAACTCTTAGGGCCAGTTGACAGTGGAGTAACATCTATATGATCATATAGAAATAAAAGCATTTTATATTTTAAATTCTATGTGTCTTTGGGTATAAAGACTACAGATAGTTTTGAAGTCAATGAATATTATTTTGAAAAAAATTAGAAGATGAACTACTGGCACTTACATTGAAATAACCTAAAAATTACCACAGAAAGATGAGCAGTAAGCACTGAAAGGATTTAGCTATAAAATACAGACGAGAAAAAAAAATGGAAACACTGTATTCTATTCCCTTAAAATAGAAATGACGTATTACCTTGACCTCTTTTCCTCTCCTTTTCTTGCTGGGTTTTGTAGTTTAAGTTTGTTGATTTCCACTTCTTTAATACTTGCAAGTCAAAGAATGTCCATGAAGATGCAAATAATAAAAGTATAAGCAGAGTTTAACAGTACAGAGAAAAATACTAAAAAAATACTAACTGAAATATAGTGAAGGAAAGAAAGAGAAGGACAGAGTAACAGGAAATATGCTAATATCTTTATTGCTCGTAGAAGTAAACGAATAGATTTTGAATAGAGAAATAAAAAACAAAGCTGTATAAATTATATAAGTTAATAAATACAGAGTTTCATAAAGTTATCATTATAAGATCATAACTACTGGAACAAAGGTATGTGCAGAGAAACTACACCTGAAGAAAAATGAGATAACTAATATTAAATATTTTCTTTAAAAAAAAAATCCCTAAAACAAGTTAAAATATTAAAAAGTGAAAAGCAATTAGATGCTAGGTGTCACAATTATCATTTAACATTGTACTGAAGGGAATCAGCCAAGAGAAAACATTGTCAATGGGTTTTTGGCTTGTGTTGGTATTTTAGACAGTGGATTTTGAACTAAATCACAGAGGAAAATGCCATATGCAGGTAACACAATAAATTGCTTTTAAAATGTTGAAAACTAAAGGATAAAAAATTAAGCCAGCTAAAGGCAAGCAACATTCAAAAAACAAAGATTGTGGCATCTGGTCCATCACTTCATGGCAAATAGATGAAGGAAAAGCGGAAACAATGACAGATTTCATTTTCTTGGGCTCCAAAATGACTGCGGATGGTGACTGCAGTCACGAAATTAAAAGATGGTTGCTTCTTGGAAGAAAAGTGATGACAAATCTAGATAGCATATTAAAAAGCAGAGACATCACTTTGCTGACGAAGGTCTATATAATCAAAGCTATGGTTTTTCCTGTAGTCCCCTACGGATGCGAGAATTGGACCATTAAGAAGTCTGAGTGCTAAAGAATTGATGCTTTCAACCTGTGGTGTTATAGAAGACTCTTGAGAGTCTCTTGGACTGCAAGTATATCAAAAGAGTCAATCCTAAAGGAAATCACCCCTGAATATTCATCAGAAGGACTGATGTTGAAACTGAAGCTCCAATACTTGGTCTGTCTCATACAAACTGCTGACTCATTGAAAGAGACCCTGAAGCTGGGAAAGATTCAGGGCAAGAGGAGAAGGGGGTGACAGAAAATGAGATGGTTGTATGACATCACTGATTCAATGGATATGAGTTTCAGCAATCTCAGGGAGATAGTGAAGGACAGGGAACCCTGGCATGCTACAGTTAATGGGGTCACAAAGAGTTGGACATGATTGAGCGACTGAACAACAAAGGCAAGCAAATACTTAATGTCAGACCAGATGAATCAGCTCAAACATCAAGTGAGATGAATAAAGTCATTTTTAATACAAAAAATGCAGTTCACAATGAAGATGTAGCAATTACAAATATCTACAAACCAAATAATAACGTGGCGCCAACATATACAAAGCAAAAACAATGCAGGTACAAGGGAAAATAGTCAAAAACACACTAGACTTGGAAAGTTTATTCATTCACTCGGTCCAAAACAGGTCAGCCAGGCGTGGAGGTGAGAGAAGAATGAGGAAACATTGAAAGCATTTGCACAAATCAGGACCTTTGCAAGATGCCCACTGTCGTGATTATTATTTAACATTGTGATAAGGGGAAAAGCCAAGAGAAAAATATTAGAACTTTAAAATGAAATTTAGAAAGATAAAGTGAAAAGCTCTATGTGCAGATCATATGATTATATACCTAGAACTGCCATCCAGTGGATTTTATTTAATCAATTGACAGGCTACTAGAAATAATAGAATTCACTAAGTTATTGTACTACAAGATCAATGTCATCATATAGATAATTTTCATGTATAACAGTAATTTTAGATTAAGCCCTAGTGCCATATTTTGCCTACATATATTATTTATGTGCCACAAATTTAAGAATATTGTTTATTATTTTCCTATGACTTCTATAACAATTATCACAAATTTAGGGGTTAATACAACAGATTTTTATTCTCTCACAGTTCCAGATGCCAGAAGTCTTTTTTTTTTGTATTCTCCCATAACACTTTATTTTCAATTCTTTTTTTTTTTTTTGTATTTTATTTTATTTTGTTTATTTTTTAATTTATTTTATTTTATAACTTTGCAATATTGTACTGGTTTTGCCATATATCAACATGAATCCACCATAGGTATGCACATGTTCCCCATCCTGAACCCTCCTCCCTCCTCCCTCCCCTTACCATCCCTCTGGTTCATCCCAGTGCACCAGCCCCAAGCATCCAGTATCGTGCATTGAACCTGGACTGGCAACTCGTTTCATATATGATATTATACATGTTTCAATGCCATTCTCCCAAATCATCCCACCCTCTCCCTCTCCCACAGAGTCTAAAAGACTGTTCTATACATCAGTATCTCATTTGCTGTCTCGTGTACAGAATTATTGTTACCATCTTTCTAAATTCCATATATATGCGTTAGTATACTATATTGTTGTTTTTCTTTCTGGCTTACTTCACTCTGTATAATAGGCTCCAGTTTCATCCGCCTCATTAGAACTGATTCAAATGTATTCTTTTTAATGGCTGAGTTATACTCCATTGTATATATGTACTGCAGCTTTCTTATCCATTCATCTGCTGATGGACATCTAGATTGCTTCCGTGTCCTGGCTATTATAAACAGTGCTGTGATGAACATTGGGGTACACGTGTCTCTTTCAATTCTGGTTTCTTCAGTGTATATGCCCAGCAGTGGGATTGCTGGATCATAGGCAGTTCTATTTCCAGTTTTTTAAGGAATCTCCACACTGTTCTCCATAGTGGCTGTACTAGTTTGCATTCCCACCAACAGTGTAAGAGGGTTCCCTTTTCTCCACACCCTCTCCAGCATTTATTGCTTGTAGGTGTTTGGATCGCAGCCATTCTGACTGGTGTGAAATGGTACCTCATAGTGGTTTTGATTTGCATTTCTCTGATAATGAGTGATGTTGAGCATCTTTTCATGTGTTTGTTAGCCATCTGTATGTCTTCTTTGGAGAAATGTCTATTTAGTTCTTTGGCCCATTTTTTGATTGGGTCATTTATTTTTCTGGAATTGAGCTGTAGGAATTGCTTGTATATTTTTGAGATTAGTTGTTTGTCAGTTGCTTCATTTGCTGTTATTTTCTACCATTCTGAAGGCTGCCTTTTCACCTTGTTTATAGTTTCCTTTGTTGTGCAGAAGCTTTTAAGTTTAAATAGGTCCCATTTGTTTATTTTTGCTTTTATTTCCAATATTCTGGGAGATGGGTCATAGAGGATCCTGCTGTGATGTATGTCAGAGAGTGTTTTGCCTATGTTCTCTAGGAGTTTTATAGTTTCTGGTCTTACGTTTAGATCTTTAATCCATTTTGAGTTTATTTTTTTGTTATGGTGTTAGAAAGTGTTCTAGTTTCATTCTTTTACAAGTGGTTGACCAGTTTTCCCAGCACCACTTGTTAAAGAGATTGTCTTTAATCCATTGTATATTCTTGCCTCCTTTGTCAAAGATAAGGTGTCCATACATGCATGGATTTATCTCTGGGCTTTCTATTTTGTTCCATTGATCTATATTTCTGTCTTTGTGCAAGTACCATACTATCTTGATGACTGTGGCTTTGTAGTAGAGCCTGAAGCAGATGCCAGAAGTCTTAAAGCAGTGTCACTGGGCCCAAATCGAAACCAAGGGCTGTTATTCCTGTGAAGGTTCTAGGGGGACCCCTTCCTCACCTCTTCAACTTTTTGGTGGCTGCTAGCATTCCTTGTCTTATGGCCACAGCATCACTTCAACCATGGGCTCCATGGCCACATTGCCTTCTCCATTTCTATGTGTCTGATTTTCTCTTATAAGAACTCTTGTAATTGCATTTAGGGCTCACCTGGATTAATCAAGGACAGTGTTCTCACATATTTTAGTTACATGTTTTTTATAATTTAATTCTCTCACAGAAACCTAATTGAAAAAGGCTTTATTGGTGCATGAAATTACAAAATAAACAGGATTATAAACTTCAGCAATAGATTTAATAAATGCAAGAATATTGAAAATGATAAAGATGGCATCTCATATCAGTGGGAAAAGTTGTATTGCTTAATACATTTTGAGACAACTGCACAGCCATCTGGAAAGAAAAGCTGAATCCATATCTCACACCATATGCCAAAGTATATTATAAATGGATCAAATACTTAAATGTAAAATATTGCATCACAGATACTCAAGCAAACAGGAGTGTTTTTTTTTTCTTATGTCTTTAAAGTAGAAAATCTCTTCAAAACAAGATCTAGAAGCCACAAAATGACATGATTAATAAATTTGATCACATTTTTCAACACACACAACCAAAATCAAAAGACTATATTAAAAACAAGTTTGTAATTCTTACTGAAGTGGCTAATTTTTTAAAAACTATTTTATTATAGTTGATTTAAAATGTGTTCATTTCAGATATATAGCAAAGTGATTCAGAGAGATATATATACATTCTTGGTGAAATATAAATTGACACAAATCATATGGAGTATAATTGGCATATATAAGTTTTATATAGCAAAGTGAGTCAGTTTCATATGGATACAGATGTATTCTTTTTCAAATTCTTTCCCGTTATATATTATTACAAGATAGTAAGTATTGCTCCTGCTGCTATACAATAGGATCTGATTATTTTTAATCTATTTTACATATAGTGGTGTGTATCTGTTATTCTCAAATGCCTAATTTATCCTTCCTCTTCTTTCCTCTTTGGAAATGATAATTTTCTTTCTATGTCTCTGAGTCTGTTTCTGTTTTATAAGTTCATTTGTATCATTTTTTTAGATTCTACATATAAGTGGTATCATATGATATTTTATATTTCTTTTTCTGGCCTTCACTTAATATGATGATCTCTAGGTCCATCCATATTGCTGTAAATGGCATTATTTCATTCTTTTTTGTGACTAAGTAATATTCCTTTGTGTGTATGTACCACATCTTCTTTATCTATTCCTCTGTTGATTGACACTTGTATTCGTTCCATATCTTAACAATCGTAAATAGTGCTTCTCTGAACATTGCAGTGCATATATGTTTTTGAATTAGACTTTTTAATCTTTTCCAAATATATGTTCAGTAGTGGGATTGCTGGATCACATGGTAATTCTATTTTTAGTTTCTTAAGAAACTTCCATACTGTTGCCCACAGGGGCCACGTCAATTTATATTCTTACTAACAGTATAGGAAGTTTCCATTTACTCCATACCCTCTCCCACATTTATTAATTATAGTCTTTTTAATGATGGCCATTCTGAACAGAGGTGATTCCTCATCATAGTTTTTATTTGCATTTCTCTAATAATTAGCAGCTTTAAGCATTGTTTCTTGTGCTTATTTGCCATCTGTATGTCTCCTTTGGAAAACATCTGTATGTCTTCTTTCTCTTTAGGTCTTCTGCCCATTTTTTGATTGAGTTGTTTGTTATTATTTAGTTGTATGAACTGTTAGTGTATTTTGGAAATTAAGGCCTGTTGGTCACATCATTTGCAAATATTTTCTCTCAGTTCATACATTCTCTTTTTGTTGTTAATGGTTTCTTTTACTGTGCAAAAGCTTGTAAATTTGATTAAATCCCATTAGTTTATTTTTGCTTTTATTTCTTTTCCCTTGGGAAATTTACCTAAGAAAATATTGCTACAATTTATGTCAGAGAATGTTTACCTGTACTCTCTTATGAAAAATTTATGGTATCATGTCTTTTAAGTCCTAAAGCCATTTTGAGTTTATTTTTGTGTATGGTCTGAGAGAGTATTTGAATGTCATTGATTTACATGTGGCTGTCCAACCTTCCAAACACCAAAGTGGCTGTTTTTTTAACTAAACCTAAAAAATGCAAGAAGATAAAAGACCAACTTTACTATCAGACAAATGGCAGAGTATATAAACTGTTTACAGAAAAAAGAAACACATGCCTCTTAAGCACATGAAAATTTCAGCTTCACTCTTAATAAAAGCCACTGTGAAATACTACTTGTCACATATTGGGATTTCCCAAATTCTTAAAATTTGATATAATAGTTTTTGTGAAAAAGGAGGCATTATTTTATGTTTCTGGTGGAATGTAAATTGACACAAATCATATGGAGGAAAATTGGCAGTATCTGTCAAAATTAGAAAAACACATTTTCCATGGGCCTAGTTAATTACTTCTTGCAGTTTATCCACTGATGCATTACTTTTGAGACAGGTAGAAAGTTATTCTTAGAAATATTTAATACCAAATGTTGGAGAAACCAAATGTGTATCTATATACAATGGATTTAACTGTGAGATATCCAGATGAAATACTATGCAGCTGTTAAAAACAAACCAGAAGCCTTGTTATTTCTAATAAAGAAAAATCTTCATGGTCTATTCAGTTTTTCAAATTATACTTAAAAGTACAACCTTACCAATGCCTAACAGTACATACAGTATAATAAGGGACAGAGTGTTCATTTATATATGCTTATTTATGCAGAAAAAATCACTGCAAGGACACACAAGGAAATAATATCAGTGATGATATTATTTCATGGGGAGAGAATAGGAATTAGAGAACCATAATGGGAGGTAAATTTTACTATAAAATATTTTAAACTCTTAAAAATTTTTAAAATAAATACCTATCTTAACTACTTATATTAAATGAGTAAACTTTTGTTCACTTTTTCTCAAATATTTTATTGAGGGCCTGCTTTGTGCCAGCACTGTTTTAGGTTTTGGGATTAGTGAACAAAACATAAAAATCTGAACCCTTATGGAGCCTACATTCAAGTGATGGGAGACAGACATTTGAAAATAACCATGTGCTAACTAGTGGAGGTGATGGAATTCCAGTTGAGCTCTTTCAAATCCTGAAAGACGATGCTGTGAAAGTCCTGCACTCAATATGCCAGCAAATTTGGAAAAATCAGCAGTGGCCACAGGACAGGAAAAGGTCAGTTTTCATTCTAATCCCAAAGAAAGGCAATGCCAAAGAATGCTCAAACTACCGTACAATTGCACTCATCTCACACGCTAGCAAAGTAATGCTCAAAATTCTCCAAGCCAGGCTTCAGCAGTATGTGAACCGCGAACTTCCAGATGTTCAAACTGGTTTTAGAAAAGGCAGAGGAACCAGAGATCAAATTACCAACATCCACTGGATCATCGAAAAAGCAAGAGAGTTCCAGAAAAACATCTGTTTCTGCTTTATTGACTATGCCAGAGCCTTTGACTGTGTGGATCAAAATAAACTGTGGAAAATTCTTCAAGAGACGGAAATACCAGACCACCTGACCTGCCGCTTGAGAAACCTATATGCAGGTCAGGAAGCAACAGTTAGAACTGGACATGGAACAACAGACTGGTTCCAAATAGGAAAAGGAGTACGTCAAGGCTGTATATTGTCACCCTGCTTATTTAACTTATATGCAGAGTAGATCATGAGAAACCCTGGGCTGGAAGAAGCACAAGCTGGAATCAAGATTGCCGGGAGAAATATCAATAACCTCAGATATACCGATGACACCACCCTTATGGCAGAAAGTGAAGAGGAACCAAAAAGCTCTTGATGAAAGTGAAAGAGGAGAGTGAAAAAGTTGGCTTAAAGCTCAACATTCAGAAAATCAATGTTTTCATTCATTCTCAGGTCCGTCTAGTCAAAGCTATGGTTTTTCCAGTAGTCATGCATGGATGTGAGAGTTGGACCGTGAAGAAAGCTGAGCGCCAAAGAATTGATGATTTTGAACTGTGGTGTTGGAGAAGACTCTTGAGAGTCCCTTGGACTGCAAGGAGATCCAACCAGTCCATCCTAAAGGAGATCAGCCCTGGGATTTATTTGGAAGAAATGATGCTAAAGCTGAAACTCCAGTACTTTGGCCACCTCCTGTGAAGAGTTGACTCATTGGAAAAGACTCTGATGCTGGGAGGGACTGAGGGCAGGAGGAGAAAGGGACGACAGAGGATGAGATATCTGGATGGCATCACCGACATGATGGACGTGAGTCTGAGTGAACTCCGGGAGTTGGTGATGGACAGGGAGGCATGGCATGCTGCAATTCATGGAGTGGCAAAGAGTCGGACACGACTGAGCGACTGAACTGAACTGAACTGTTGCACCACTAAATAGGATTAGCAGGGTAAGTCTTATCAAAAAAGAGCAGATTGAAGGAGAGTCGTACAAGAAGCAAGGGAGTTAGTCATGTGGATATGTGAGGAAAGAATGTTCTGAGATAGGGAGAACAACCAGTGTAGACTCATTGGGAAAGGAACATCTCAGATGTTTTAAATAAAAGGGTTAAGAGGACAGTGTGTCTTAAGCAGAGGAATAGTGGTAGATACGGGGCCAGAAAGATAATGATATCAATCAGACTTTGTTAGCAGAGGAGTAACATGAT
Source organism: Bos javanicus (assembly GCF_032452875.1). NCBI lineage: Eukaryota > Metazoa > Chordata > Mammalia > Artiodactyla > Bovidae > Bos > Bos javanicus. The sequence continues at coordinate 48,022,659 of NC_083869.1, read as the reverse complement.
CTGACAAATTTTGAAAAGCTTGCTCTGATCTTACCTATTATATGTATTACAAATAGGCTGATGGGGCGTAAGAGTAAAACCTGGGAGGTAATTTGGAAATAATTGCGCCTTAGACCCGGAGTTGAAGTGATGAAAAGTCATTCGATTTTGGATGTAATTTGAAATTGTCAGCTGGATTCCTGACAGGCCAAATGTAGAGTGCAAGAGAGAGGACTCAAAGAAGAGAAGGTGTGAAAACGTTATCTAGGAAAATGGGAGTCTGAATGGACTAGAAAGTTATATTGATTGGCTGAAAGTGTTAAGAGCCCACTTGAGTTCTTCCTGAATTTAAAAGTGAGTCATGGGTTTTTCTCCAGTCAATTCAGCTACATGACTTAGGTCTCATCCCTTCCTAAAAAGTAGATCTCTGTGGCATAATGGAAGGATACCCTTGTTAAATTTTTTTTTAAGTGAATTATAGGATATAATATATAGAATGTTCTCGTCTTAATAATTGTAAAAGGAATGCATATATGCTGATTTATGTTTATACAAAATTTAGATAGTTTCCCCCAAGGTTTAGCTGAACATGGTTTTTATGTTAATTCTAGATATAAATGCATGAGCATCAAATGATCCTTAATAAACCGTGTTTCTTATTTTTACTGTATTTTAGCAGGTGGCAAATATAAAATAGGTCTCAATTTAAAAATTAAGATGAGTAGAGAAGGATGAACTGGAGTTTGGAATTGACATATACAAACTTCCATGTTTAAGATGGATAACCACCAAGGGCCTACTGTATAGCAAAAATAAATAAATAAATAAAAAATAAAAATTGAGATGACAGACTGGTAATGAGCATATTAAAAGCAGGAATACATTTTAGAGTATTTTCTTATTTAATCTTTTTTAAAAATTAAGCTTATATTATGCAATTTAAAAGATAAACATGATACTTATTTTCAACTTAACATAATATATAAAATTTTATGGATTTTATGTCTTTCTAATCATCTGTTTTACTGTGCAAAACTTTATGAGACTATGAAACAAATACTTAAGAAGATATCAAGAAAGTTGAAAGAATTAACAGCCAGATTAAACATCTAGTGAACATAGCTGGTAAGACAACATAAAAGGTGGGGGAGGTGAAAATGAAAGGAGGCAAATATCAAAGACTGAATCAAACATATACAGGAGATTTAAACAATAACCCACAATCAATAGCAAAGAGGGAAAGTGTGTAGGATACATCTAGAAGCAATGTAAGGCTTGACGTTGGAGACAGTAGTTAGACATTGAATGAATATACCGTGTACCATGTGACAGAGAATCTTCACTTGATTCACTATGCTATGCTATGCTATGCTGAGTCACTTCAGTCGTGTCCAACTCTCTGTGACCCCATAGACGGCAGCCCACCAGGCTCCCCCATCCCTGGGATTCTCCAGGCAAGAACACTGGAGTGGATTGCCATTTCCTTCTCCAATGCATGAAAGTGAAAAGTGAAAGTGAAGTCGCCTAGTCGTGTCCGACTCTCAGTGACCCCATGGACTGCAGCCTACCAGGCTCCTCCGTCCATGGGATTTTCCAGGCAAGAATACTGGAGTGGGGTGCCATTGCCTTCTCTGTGACTCACTATACAAGCTCTCTTTTCCACATTCTCTGTATGAGCTGCTTCCAGGAAATATACAGAAATAGGTCAACAATGGGACACTCAAGTAGTGGGTACTAAGTTACTGTCTGTATTTATTGAGAGTCAAATATGTAGAGTTCTTAGATTTTAATCATTGAACACTGTGACTAAGAATAAGATTTATAATGAAGCATATGAATGAATAAAAGGATATGATTTATCATTTAGTATATAGTAATATGTTTCCACGCGTAGGGTTAATACAAGTCTACAGTGGCAATTCTAAAAGGAAAAAGATTCAGAAATACAAAAGGTTTGTTTTCTCTCAGTACATTTTGGTGGTAAAACCTGACTGACACTTTTGTTCATTGAGAATTTAAAAGTTCTTTATGACCACGTACCAGATAAGAGGTTAATATCCAAAATATCAGAAGAACTCAATACAACTCAATATTGAGTCAAAAAATGAACAATCTGATTTAAAAATAGGCATAGGACCTGAATGGGCTTCCCAGGTCGCACAGTGGTAAAAAAATCCACCTGTCAGTGCAGGAGATGCAAGAGACAGGGGTTCAGTCCCTAGGGTGGGAAGATCCCCTGGAGTAGGAAGTGGCAACCCACTTCAGTGTTCTTGCCTGGAAAATTCCATGGACAGAGGAGCCTGGATAGCTACAGTCCATGGGGTCACAAATTGTCAAATAGAACTGAGCCTGTGTGTGCACATACACACACACACACACACACACACACACACACACGTACACACATACAGGACCTTAATAGTCATTTTTCAGAAAGACATGGGTGGCCAGCAGGTACATGAAATGGAGTTCAGCATCACTAAGCATCAGGGAAATGCAAATCAAAACCACAGTGAGGTATCACCTCGTACCTGTAAAAATGGCTGTTACCAAAAGCAAACAAACAAACAAAAAATAATAAAGAAATAATGCTTTGGCAAAGATGTGGCAAAAAAGGAACCCTATAGTGGAATGTAAACTGGTACACCCATTATGGAAAAAATTAAAATAGACCTACCATATGGCCCCACATCTGTGTATATATCCCAATTCTGGAATATATTGGAAGGAAATGAAATCATTACCTCGAAGTGTACCTGTACACCCATACTTATTGCAACATTATTCACAAATAACCACAACATGGAAACAACCTAAGTGGTCATCAATGAATGAGTGGACAATGAAAATGTGATATATATATATATATATATATATGAAAATATGAGATATTACATGGCACATATATATTTACACATGAATATATATAGATACAGATACATGAATATTATTGAGCCTTTTTAAAAAAAAAAAAAAGGAAATCTTGCCATTTGTGACATGATGTACCTTTAGAGCATTATGCTTAATGAAATAAGTCACACAGAGAAAGACAAACACTGCATGATCTCACATATAATATGGAATCTTTAAGAAAAAAAGCCAGAATCAAGGAAGCAGATTAGAAGGGTGATTGTCAAGGGCTGGGAAGTGAAGGAAATGGGAAAAGGGTACAAATGGTCAAAGGGTACAAATTCCCAGTTACAAGCGGAATACATTCTTGGGAACTAATATTTAGCATGGTGCCTATAGTTAATACTAGTGTATTATATACTTGAAAGCTGCAAAGAGAATAGATCGTAAATGTCCTGACCTTAAACACACACAAAAAATATAATTAGGTGAGGTGGTGGATGGGTTAACTAACCTTACTGAGGTAGTCATTTTGCACTATGTGTATAAAATCGTCACATTGTACAGAAATATATCAATTATATCTCAACTAAGCTAGAGGAAAGAAACATATTCTCTAAGGAAAAAAAGTTACTTATTATGTGAAATTATTTATGTTGTATGTTTATGTCAAAGGGTGAATATTCACGACAGATAATATGAATGTCTTTCATTATGAGCTGCTAACTAGACACCATTGGCTGGTATTAGAGGTAAAACTCAGTAAATGCATCAAATTAACCTTTCTAAATCTGAAAAACTCCAGATTCACTTTTCCCCAAGAGTTTCTAAGAGTAAATTATAATGGTATTCATCTACAGAAACATGAGGCTTTTGTTTTTCTCTTTACAACCTTCAATGCTCTTTGAATTTTACCAGTGTTACTGATTACTGTAATAAATTTTTAAAAATAACCTTAGAAATAAACATATGACAGACCGTCTCGTAAGCTATGGAGAAAAGCTCAGTTTGCTCTTTACTCTATGACATGACTTTTAAGTGGGTAGTATTCTCAACCAAGAGCCCAGAGAAAGGGACGCATACTATGTTCTAGAGTGGGTAGGATGGAATGTATAAATTTGGGTCTTGGGCAAAGTTTTAAAATATGAGGGAGTAGGGATGGTTAGAGAACAAGAAAAGTAGTGAAGAGCAAACCCAAAGAAAGGGTGATACTAGATGAAAATACACAGTGTATAATGTGTGTGTTTGGAGCTTCTTGCTAATTATATAAATTTGTTTACTTTTACTTTATATTATGCAAATATAGCTTAATATCTGTGTATGGGACTTGAAATTCTGCAGTGGAGTGTTAGTAGAACTCCCCTCGCTTTATTCCACATTAATGAATTAATCAATGAATTTTAAATAGCTGGCATGTTGTACAATAGTGAAGACATGAAATAAAGACATTGTACTGTGTTTTTACTTCACCAATTAACTACTTTAATACCCTTAAATTATAAGACTTCATTTCTTCTAGGTGAAATGTGTGAAGAGAAACAATTTTGTGATCTTGCTGTATACCTAATTCTTGTTTTACTTTCTAGCTGTCAGTTAGTTATTTTAACTTGTCTACCAGCATCACTTAACTACTGGTTATTTTTATAGATTCTTTTGTGTATTTGTCACTTATATGGACTCTTCATTTCTCAGCTTTTCTCTTTAATTATTACTTTACTTAGAAAATTTAAACCAAAACTTTTAATAACAAATCAAGTACTTTAATGAAGTATGTGTCTGTGCGCTTAGTAGCTCAGTCATGTCTGACTCTTTGCGACCCCATAGGCTGTATAGCCCATCAGACTCCTCTGTCCATGGGAATTCTTCAGGCCAGAATACTGAAGTGGGTCTCCATGTCCTCTTCTTCGTGAAGTATAAAGTTAGTAGAAATAGTGTCACCATGTGCCTCTGTTTTGTAAGTTATAGTAAAATAATTTATTTGAAGCAAATTTTAATTGTGTCTCCAGCAATGTTTCTGCATAAGATTTATTCAACATCTTTTTTGTATTTAATATAGAAAATTTCCAAATATTATATTTACCTTTTTTATTATTTCTCATTTTCATTAATATTTGTATAATATGTTATAGTGTCTTCATTTAATTTTCCATGAATGCAGGAGGTTTTTTATCCTTCCAGGTTTGTTGGGATATAACTAACATATAGTATTGTATAAGTTTCAAGTGTACAACATAATGGAGAAGGCAGTGGCACCCCACTCCAGTACTCTTGCCTGGAAAATCCCATGGACGGAGGAGCCTGGAAGGCTGCAGTCCATGGGGTTGCTGAGGGTCGGGCACGACTGAGCGACTTCACTTTCACTTTTCACTTTAATGCATTGGAGAAGGAAATGGCAACCCACTCCAGTGTTCTTGCCTGGAGAATCCCAGGGATGGGGGAGCCTGGTGGGCTGCCGTCTATGGGGTCGCACAGAGTCGGACACGACTGAAGCGACTTAGCCGCAGCAGCAGTACAGCATAACGATTTGACTTAAGTACATCATGAAATGATTTCCACAATAAGTTTAATAAATATCCATCATCTTATATAAATAAAAAGAAATGTTTTTTCACTTGTGATGAGAAAGAACTCATGATTCACTTTCCTAGCAACTTTTATATATAATATACAGCAGAGTTAATCATGTTACTCATATTTTACATCCCTGCTGCTGCTGCTGCTGCAAAGTTGCTTCAGTCGTGTCTGACTCTGTGCGACCCCATAGACAGCAGCCCACCAGGCTCCCCTGTCCCTGGGATTTTCCAGGCAAGAATACTGGAGTGGGTTGCCGTTTCCTTCTCCAATGCATGAAAGTGAAAAGTGAAAGTGAAGTCGCTCAGTCGTGCCCGACCCTCAGCGACCCCATGGACTGCAGCCCACCAGGCTCTTCCGTCCATGGGATTTTCCACACAAGAGTATTGAAGTGGGGTGTCATTGCCTTCTGTTGTTTTACATCCCTAGTATTTATTTATTTTATAAATGTAAGTTTATCCATTTGACCACCTTCATCCAGTTTCCTCTCTCCCTCCGGTAACCACAAATCTGTTCTCTTTTTCTCTGAGTCTGGTTGGTTGGTTTTTGAAGTATAATTGACCTGCAGCACTAGATTAGTTCCTGGTGACAACTCAGTGATTCCATATTGCTATTCCTTATAAAATTATCACAGTAAATCTAGTTTCTGTCTGTCACCGTACAAATATAGTACATTAATTTTTTTACAAGAACACTTCAAGATTTATTACTGCTATATTACAGGTGAAAAGGCTGTTTTACGTAAGAGAGGATTACCCTAGGGTATGTAATGAGTTAATGATTTAGGGACTCTGATCAGGTTGTTTGTTTTTTTTTTTGTATTTTTTTCCCCCAAATGTGGTACATTTTTATTGACTATATTTCCCAAGCTATGTGTTTAATTCCCATGACTCATTTTTTATAAGTGGAAGTTTAGTACCTGTTACATTTCCTCACCTTTATCACTTATTTCCTGCCCCACTCTGGCAACCACTTGCTTGATCTCTGAATCTGTGACTCTGTTTTGTTCTGTTTCTTCACTTATTTTGTTGTTTAGATTCCACATGAAATAATTTGTGTTTCTCTAATTTATTTCACGTAGCATAGTACCCTATGGGTTGATCCATGTTGTGGCAGACAGCCAGCTTTCATCCTACTTTTAGTTCAGTTCAGTTGCTTAGTTGTGTCTGACTCCTTGCAACCCCATAAACTGCAGCACACCAGGCTTCCCTGTCCATCATCAACTTCCAGAGTTTGCTCAAACTCATGTCCATCGAGTCGGTGATGCCATCCAACCATCTCATCCTCTGTCATCCCCTACCCCTCCTGCCTTCAATCTTTCCCAGCATGAGGGTGTTTTCTAATGAGTCAGCTCTTCACATCAGGTTGCCAAAGTATTAGAGCTTCAGCTTCAGCATCAGTCCTTCCAATAAATATTCAGGGTTGATTTCCTTTAGGATTGACTAATCCTAAGGAATTAGGATTTGTCAAGGTACTCTCAAGAGTCTTCTCCAACACCACAGTTCAAAAGCATCAGTTCTTCAGCACTCAGCTTTCTTTGTGGTCCAACTCTCACATCCATACATGACTACTGGAAAAACCATAACTTTGACTAGATGGACCTTTCTTGGCAAAGTAATGTCTCTGCTTTTTATTATGTTGTCTAGAAGAGAAGGAAATGGCAACCCACTCCAGTGTTCTTACCTGGAGAATCCCAGGGATGGGGGAGCCTGGTGGGCTTCCTATCTATGGGGTCGCACAGAGTCGGATACGACTGAAGCGACTTAGCACCAGTAGCAGCAGCAGGTTGGTCATGCCTTTTCTTCCAAGGAGCAAGCGTCTTTTAATTTCATGGCTGCAGTCACCATCTGCAGTCATTTTGGAGCCCAAGATAATAAAAGTCTTTCACTGTTTCCATTGTTTCCCAATCTGTTTCCCATGAAGTGATGGGACTGCAATGCCATGATCTTAGTTTCTTGACTTTTGAGTTTTAAGCAAGCCTTTTCATTCTCCTCTTTCACCTTCATCAAGAGGCTTTTGAGTTCCTCTTTACTTTTTGCCATAAGGGTGGTATCGTCTGCGTATCTGAGGTTGGTGATATTTCTGTTGGCAATCTTGATTCCATTTTGTGCTTCATCCAGCCCAGAATTTCTCATGATGTACTTTGCATAGAAGTTAAATAAGCAGTTAAATAAGCATCATGCAACACATTCCCATGGGCTATCTGTTTTATATATCAGAATATATGTATGTTTTCATGCTATTCTCTCAATGCGTCCCATCCTCTGCTTTACCCACTGTGTCCATAAGTCTGTTCTCTGTGTCCGTGCCTCCATCACTGCCCTGAAGATAGGTTCATCAATACCATCTTTCTATATTCCATATATGCATTAGTATATGATATTTGTGTTTCTCTTTCTGACTTACTAGAGTCTGCATAGTGAAGATTCTTCCACCTCCTTAGAACTAGTTCAAATGCATTCCTTTCTATGGCTCAGTAATAGTCCATTGTATATATGTACCACAACTTATTTATCCCTTTATATGTTAGTGGACATCTAGGTTGCTTCCATGTCCTAGCTATTGCCCATTCTTTAATAGGACTTTGTTTTTTCTGTTGTTGTTGTTGTTGTTGAATTGTATATTTAGATATTTTATCATATCATATATATTGCTTGCAAATGTTTTCTCCCTTTCAGGATGCAGTGTTTTCATTTTGTTGATAATTTTCTCTTCCTGTGCACAAGTTTTTAGTTTGACATGATCCTGTTTGTTTATTTTTGCCTTTGTTTCCCTTGCCTGAGGAAATGTGTCCCAAAATATATTACTAAGACTGATGTCAAAGAGCATATACTACCTGTATTTTCTTTTGAGAATTTTTATGACTTCAGCTCTTACAGTTAAGACTTTAATACATTTTGAGCTTCTTTTTGTATATGGTGTGAGAAAGTACTCTAATTTGATTTTTATGCCTGTGGCTGTCTGATTTTCACAGCACCATTTATTGAAGAACCTGTCTTTCCTCCTTCCTATGTTTTTGCCTCGTTTGTCACATATTAATTGACCATATAAGGATGGGTTCATTCTAGAATCTCTGTTCTGTCCCCATTAATCCCATGGGATCCCACTGATCCCAAAAATCTGTGTCAATTTTTGTGCCAGCACTGTACTGTTTTGATTACTATACGTTTCTAGTGTAGCTTGAAGTCAGGGAGCTTGACACTTCCAGTTTTGTTTGTTTCTTGAGATTGTTTTGGCTATTTGGGGTCTAGTATGTTTCCATACAAATTCTAGAATTATTTGTTCTAGTTCTGTGAAAAATGCCATAGGCATTTTTATAGGTATGGCAGTGAAACTGTATGATTCAATGAACCTTGGGTAATATGTTTGTCTTAACAATATTATTTCTTCCAATCCATAAGCATGATATGTCTTTCCATCTGTTTCTCTCATTTTTTTATCCATGTCTTACAGGTTTCCAAGTACAGATTTTTCACTTTCTTAGGTTCATTTATAAGATTTAATTATAAACAATATTGCTTTCTTAATTTCTCTCCTGATGGTTCATTGTTACTCTATAGAAATGCAAGATTTCTGTATATTAATTTTGTATCCTGCAATTTTACTGAATTTATTTATTAGTTCTAATTGTTTTTTCTTGGAGACTTGAAGATTTTCTCTCTAAAGTATCATGTTATCTGCAACCAATCACATCCTTTCCAATTTGGATTTTTTTTTTTCTTGTATGATTATTGTACCCAGGTTTTCTAAACTATGTTTAATTAAAGTGGCAAGAGTGGCATCCTTTTCTTATTCCTGATCTTACAGGAATGGCTTTCAGCCTTCACCGTTCAGTATGATGTTAGCTGTAGATCTGTCATGTATTTATGACAAATACTTAATATGTTGAGGTATGTTCCTTCTATACCCACTTTGTTGAGAGTTTCTAATCATAAACTGTTTTAATCATAGCTTTTTTAATCAAATTGATGTTAAATTTTGTCAAGAGCATTTTCTTCATCTATTGAGATGATCGTATGATTCATATACTTCATTTGCACATGTGCTAATGTGGTATATCACATTGACTGATTTGCTGATATTGAATCATCCCTGTGTCCCTGGGATAAATCTCACTTGGTATGAATGTATCATCCTTTTAATGCATTGTTCAATTTGTTAATACTTTGTTGAGAACTTTTCTATGTTTATCAGTGATATTGGCCTATTAGTTTTATTTTTATGTGCTGTCTTTAGTTTTGGTATCAAAGTGATGCTGGATGCATAAAATGCATTTGGAAGTATCCTGAATACATAGGTTTGTTTTCTGTCATCTTCAAAAACTGATTATGGCAACAGTAGTTCATATAGCTCACTTGCTACACATGATTGTCTGCTATCTATTTTTGTGTTGTTTGAAATTTTTAGTGTCATGTGTTATTTAGTAATAAAAAATATAAAACAAAAACTACTGCATACTGAAGGAAGGCATTAGTTTTTTGTTGCTTTTCAGTTTCAGCTAAACTTCTAATGTATATTTTATTTAAGAAACTTAGTAAATACTACGTGATCATAGTATCTTTATAAGATACATAGTATCTTTACATATTACTTTTTGTTTTACATAGTCTCTTTTATTTCAATATCTTTTTCATTCCAAAGAAAAAAGTAAAGTCATAAATCTGCTAACTTGCACTGCAAGAATTACCCAATTTCTTCATCCTAAATGGGACCTATAGAGAGATTGATTTTCATACAAGTCAGTTGTTGCTGCTATATTAGCATCACATATATATATATATATATATATATATATATGTATCTGCCTGTCATCTCTGTCACCAGGGTTACAAGTGTGCTATTTATGAAAGAATTCTGAATTTTTGTTTCTTAAACTTCAAATATATCACATTATTTTATACAAACTATTCAAGAGACAGTAGGTTCTATAAAATGATTAGGAAGATCATATTTTGCTAAATTATCTAGATCCAATTATATTTCATAGCTTACATTATTAAACTTTTGAGTATAAACTTACAATCTTAAAAGACCAAACAAACTAAAAAAATTTTTACGAGTCTTATGATATACAGCATATTAAATATTCAGAGCTGCTTGAATTTATATCATTGTAATTTACTAGAATCTATTAATCATACTGAAATCAGATTGATTATATTCTTTGCAGCCAAAGATATAGAACCTCTATACAGTCAGCAAAAACAAGACCTGGATATGACTGTGACTTAGATCATGAACTCGTTATCACAAATTTCAGACTTAAATTGAAGGAAGTAGGAAAATCACTAGCCCATTCAGGTGTGACCTAAATCAAATCCCTACATTATACAGTGGAAGTGCCAAATAGACTCAAGGAATTAGATCTGAGGGAAACTGAAAATCTATGGACAGAGGTTTGTAATACTGTATAGACACAATGGTCAAAACCGTCCCCAAGCAAAAGAAATGAAAAAAAGGCAGAAATGGTTGTCTTACAAATGAAGGCCTTACAAATAGCTAAGAAAAGAAGCTAAAGGCAAAGGAGAAAACAAGAGCTATACCCATCTTAATGCAGAATTACATGGAATAGTAAGGAGAGATAAGAAAGCCTTCCTACATGAGCAATGCAAAGAAACAGAGGAAAATAATAGAATGGGAATGACTAGAGATCTCTTCAAGAAAATTATCTATACAAAGGGAACATTCCATGCAAAGATGGGCACAATAAAGGACAGAAAAGGTATGGACCTAACAGAAGTAGAAGACATTAAGAAGAGATGGTAAGAATACACAGAAGAATTATAAAAAAAATTCTTCAAGACACAAATAACCATGATGGTGTGTTGACTCACCTAGAGCCAGACATCCTGGAGGGCAAAGTCAAGTGGGCCTTAAGGAGCATGACTGCAAACAAAGCTAGTGGAGGTGATGGAATTCCAGCTGAACTATTTCAAATCCTAAAATATAATGCTGTGAAAATGCTGCTCAAATATGGCATCAAATTTGGAAAACTCAGCAGTGGACACAAGATTGGAAAAGGTCAGATTTTCATTCCAATCCCAAAGAATATTCCAACTACTGCACAATTGAACTTGTCTCACATGCTGGCAAGGTAATGCTCAAAATCCTCCATGCTAAGCTTCAATAGCCGGTGAACTGGTAACTTCCAGATGTACAACCTGGATTTACAAAAGACAGAGGAACCAGGGATCAAATTACCAACATCCGTTGGATCATACATAAAGCAAGAGAATTCCAAAACACAACTACTTCTGCTTCATTGACTACCCTAAAGTCTTTGACAGTGTGGATCACAGCAAACTGGAAAATTCTTAAAGAGATGGAAATACCAGACCACCTGACCTGCCTCCTGAGAAACCTGTATGCAGGTCAAGCAGCAACAGTTAGAACCGGACATGAAACAACATTCAAAATTGGGAAAGGTGTACGTCAAAGCTGTATATTCTCACCATGCTTAATTTACCTTCTGTGCAGAGTACATCATGTGAAATGTCAGGTTAGATGAAGACAAGATGGATTCAAGATTGCTGAGAGAAATATCAGTAACCTTTGATATGCAAAAGACACTGCCCTTATGGCAGAAAGCAAAGAGGCACTAAAGAGCCTCTTGATGAAGGTGAAAGAGAAGAGTAAAAAAGCTGGCTTAAAACTCAGCCGTCAAAACACTAAGATCATGGCATCCAGTCCTGTCACTTCATGGTAAATACATAGGGAAACATTGAAAAAAGTGACAGACTTTATTTTCTTGGGCTCCAAAATCACTGTAGACAGTGACTGCAGCCATGAAATTAAGACACTTGCTCCTTGGAAGAAAAGGTATGACCAACCTAGTTCAGTTCAGTTCAGTCCCTCAGTCGTGTCTGACTCTTGGCGACCCCATGAATCACAGCATGCCATGCCTCCCTCTCCATCACCACTTCCCGGAGTCCGCCCAAACCCATGTCCATTGAGTCAGTGATGCCATCCAACCATCTCATCCTCTGTCGTCCCCGTCTCCTCCTGCCTTAAATCTTTCCCAGCATCAGGGTCTTTCCAATGAGTTAGCTCTTCACATCAGGTGGCCAAAGTATTGGAGTTTCCGCTTCACATCAGTCCTTCCAGTGAACACCCAGGACTGATCTCCTTTAGGATGGACTGATTGAATCTCGTTGGAGTCCAAGGGTCTCTCAAGAGTCTTCTCCAACACCACAGTTCAAAAGTATCAATTCTTCTGCGCTCAGCTCTCTTTAACTCTCACATCCATACATGGTTACTGGAAAAACCGTACCCTTGACTAGACGGACCTTTGTTGGCAAAGTAACGTCTCTGCTTTTTAATATGCTATCTAGGTTGGTCATAACTTTCCTTCCGAGGAGTAAGTGTCTTTTAATTTCATGGCTGCAGTCAGCATCTGCAGTGATTTTGGAGCCCAGAAAAATAAAGTCAGCCACTGTTTCCACTGTTTCCCCATCTATTTGCCATGAAGTGATGGGACCAAATGCCATGATCTTCGTTTTCTGAATGTTGATCTGTAAACCAACTTTTTCACTCTCCTCTTTCACTTTCATCAAGAGGCTCTTTAGTTCTTCTTCACTTTCTGCCATAAGGGTGGTATCATCTTCATATCTAAGGTTATTGATATTTCTCCCAGCAATCTTGATTCCAGCTTGTGCTTCTTCCAGCCCAGCGTTTCTCATGATGTACTCTGCATATAAGTTAAATAAACAGGGTGACAATATACAGCCTTGACATCCTTCTTTTCCTATTTGGAACCAATCTGTTGTTCCATGTCCATTTCTAACTGTTGCTTCCTGACCAACCTAGACATTATATTAAAGCTCAGAGACATTACTTTGCCGACAAGGGTCCATCTAACAAAGCTTTGTTTTTTTCAGTAGTCATGTATGGATATGAGAGTTGTTCTGTAAAGAAGGCTGAGTGCCAGAGAATTGATGCTTTTGAACTGTGGTGTTGGAGAAGACTATTGAGAGTTCCTTGGATAGCAAGTAGATCAAACCAGTTAATCCTACAGGAAACCAGTCCTGAATATTCATTGGAAGGGCTGATGCTGAAGCTGAATCTCCAGTACTTTGGCCACCTGATGCAAAGAGCCGACCCCCTGGAAAAGACCTTGATGCTGGGAAAGACTGAAGGCAGGAGGGGAAAGGGAGGAATGAGGATGAGATGGCTGGATAGTATCACCGACTCTATGGGCATGAGTTTTAGCAAACTCAAGGAGGTGGTGAAGGACAGGGAAGTCTGAGTGCCGCAGTCTGTGGGGTTGCGAAGAGTCAGACACAACTGAACGACTTAATTGAAATGAGTAATCATATTATCTTATACTTAGAAATTTACTTATTTTACTTACACTGTTTGATATGAATAAAACAAATGAATTATTTTAAAAACAGATAACTAAATGTTGCTAATTTGGTAAGAATTTTATCCTGGATCAATTTCACTTAGTTCAGTTCAGTCACTCAGTCAGGTCGGATTCTTTGCAACCCCATGAACTGCAGCACACCAGGCCTCCCTGTCCATCATCAACTCCAGGAGTTTACCCAAACTCATGTCCATCAAGTCAGTGATGCCATCCAACCATCTCATCCTCTGTCATCCCCTTCTCCCCCTGCCCTCAAACTTTCCCAGCATCAGGGTCTTTTCCAGTGAGTCAGCTCTTCTCATTAAGTAACCAAAGTATTGGAGTTTCAGCATCAGTCCTTCCAATGAGCACCCAGGACTGATCTCCTTTGATGGACTGGTTGAATCTCCTTGCAGTCCAAGGGACTCTCAAGAGTCTTCTCCAACACCACAGTTTAAATGCATCAATTCTTCGGCGCTCAGCTTTCTTCACAGTCCAGCTCTCACATCCATACATGACTACTGGAAAAACCATAGCCTTGATAGACGGACCTTTGTTGGCAAAGTAATGTCTCTGTTTTTTTAATACGCTTTCTAGGTTGGTCATAACTTTCCTTCCAAGGAGTAAGCGTCTTTTAATTTCATGTCTGCAATCAGCATCTGCAGTGATTTTAGAGCCCAGAAAACTAAAGTCAGCCACTGTTTCCCCATCTATTTGCCATGAAGTGATGGGACCAGATACCATGATCATAGGTTTCTGAACGTTGAGCTTTAAGCCAACTTTTTCAGTCTCCTCTTTCACTTTCATCAAGAGGCTCTTTAGTTCTTCTTCGCTTTATGCCATAAGGGTGATATTATCTGTGTATCTGAGGTTGTTGATATTTCTCCCAGCAATCTTGATTCCAGTTTGTGCTTCCTCCAGCCCGGCATTGCTCATGGTGTACTCTGCATAGAAGTTAAATAAGCAGGGTGACAATATACAGCCTTTACGTCCTCCTTTTCCTATTTGGAACCAGTCTGTTGTTCCATGTCCAGTTCTAACTGTTGCTTCCTGACCTGCGTACAGTTTTCTCAAGAGGCAGGTCAGGTAGTCTAGTATTCCCATCTCTTTCAGAATTACAGAGTTTATTTGATCCACGCAGTCAAAGGCTCTGGCATAGTCAACAAAGCAGAAATAGATGTTTTTCTGGAACTCTCTTGCTTTTTCCATGATCCAGTGGATGTTGGCAATTTGATCTCTGGTTCCTCTGCCTTTTCTAAAACCAGCTTGAACATCTGAAAGCACATGGTTCATATATTGCTAAAGCCTGACTTGGAGAATTTTGAGCATTACTTTACTAGCGTGTGAGATGAGTGCAATTGTGCAGTAGTTTGAGCATTCTTTGGCATTGCCTTTCTTTGGGATTGGAATGAAAACTGACCTTTTCCAGGCCTGTGGCCACTGCTGAGTTTTCCAGATTTGCTGGCATATTGAGTGGAGCACTTTCACAGCATCATCTTTTAGGATCAGTTTATTTGCTGTGAATATTAGTGTTTCTTGATAGATGTATATAAAGTTTTTTATTGTTAGAAAATTTAGTGTATATATAAATTTTCATGTGTTGTTCTTGTTTGATCACTATGTTGCATCTGACTTTTGGGGACCTTATGGGCTTCAGCATACCAGGCTGCAGTATCTCTCATAATTTGTTCAAATTCACATCCATTGAGTTGGTGAAGCTGCCTAACCACATCATCCTCTGCCTTGTCCTTCTCTTTTGTCTTCAATCTTTCCCATCATCAAGGTCTTTTCCAATGAGTCAGCTCTTTGCATCAGGTGATGAAAGTACTGGAACCTGAGCTTTAGTGTCAGTCCTTCCAATGAAAATACAGGATTGATTAACTTTAGAATTGACTGGTTTTGACTCCTTACAGGTCAATGGATTCTCAACGGTCTTCTCCAGTTCCACTATTTGAAAGCATCAGTTCTTCACTACTCAGTTTCCTTATGGTCCAGCTCTCACATCTGTACATGAAACCATAGCTTTGACTATACGGACCTTTGCTGGCAAAGTAATGTCTCTGCCTTTTAATATGCTGTCTAGGTTCATCATAGCTTTTCCTTCCAAGGAGCAAACCTCTTTTAATTTCATGTCCACAGTCATGTTGCAGTCACTGTCCACAGAGATTTTGGAGCCCAAGAAAATAAAATCTGTCACTATTTCCACTGTTACTCTTCTATTTGCCATGAAGTGATGGGACCAGATATCATGATGCTAGTTTTTTGAATGTTGAATTCTAAGCCAGCTTTTCAATCTTCTCTTTCACCGCCACCAAGAGGCTTTTTAGTTCATCTTCACTTTCTGCCATTGGAATGGTATCCTCTGCATATCTGGTTGTTGATATTTCTCCCAGCAATCTTGATTCCACCTTGTGATTCTTCCAGCCTGGCATTTCACACAATGTACTCTACTTATGAGTTAAATAAGAAGGGTCATAAAAACAGCCTTTTCATACTCCTTTCCTGATTTTGAAACAACCAATTGTTCCCTGTAAGGTTCTGCCTCTTGTTTCTTGATCCACATACAGGTATCTCAGAAGACAAACAAGGTGGTCTGGTATTCCCATTTCTTTAAGAATATTCACAGTTTGTTTTGATTCACAGAATCAAAAGGTTTCATGTAATCAATGAAGCATTAGATGTTTTTCTTAATCCCCTTGCTTTCTCTATGATCCAGTGAGTGTTTGCAATTGGATCTGATACCTCTACCTTTTCTAAACCAAGCTTGTACTTGTAGAGAATTTTGGTTCATGTACTCTGAAGCTTAGCTTGAAGGATTTTAAGCATTACCTTACTAGCATGCAAAATGAGTGCAGTTATACAGTAGTTTGAACATTCTTTGGGATGGCCCTTATTTGGGATTGGACTGAGAACTGACCTTTTCCAGTATGGTGGCCAGTGCTGAGTTGTCCAAATTTGCTAACTGAGTACAGCACTTTAACAACATAATCTTTTAGGATTTTAAATAGTTCAGCTGAAACTTTATTACCTCCACTAGCTTTGTTTGTAGTAATTCTTCCTAAGGCCCCCCTTGACTTTGCACTCCAGGATATCTGGCTGTTGGTGAGTTGACCATACCATCATGGATATCCAGGTCATTAAGACCTTTTTTGTATAGTTCTTCTGTGTTCTTGCCACCTCTTCCTAATCTCTTCTGCTTCTGTGTTAGGTCCTTACTGTTTATGTCCTTTATCATGGCCATACTTGCATGAAATGTTCCTTTGATATCTCCAGTTTTCTTGAAGATTTCTCTCATCTTTCCCATGCTACTGTTAACTCTTTTTTTTTCTTTTTGCATTGTTCATTTATTTAAGAAAGGTCTTCTAGCTATTCTCTGAAACTCTCCTTGGGTATGTCTTTCCCTTTCTCCTTTGCCTTTTGCTTCTCTTCTTTCCTCAGGTATTTGTAAAGCCTCCTCAGACAACCACTTTGCCTTCTTGCATTTTTGGGAGGATGGTTTTGGCCACCACCTCCTGTACAATTTTATGAACCTCTGTTCTTAGTTCTTCAGTGACTCAGATCTAATCCCTTGACTCTGTTCATCACCTCCAGTACATAATCATACAGGGTTTGATTTAGGTCATACCTGAATGGCCTAGTGGTTTTCCCTACTTTGTTCAATTTGATTCTAAATGTTACAGTAAGGAGCTGAGCCTCGGTCAGGTCCAGGTCTTTTCCTGTTTAGAGCTTCTCCATCTTTAACTGCAAAGAATATAATCAATCTGATTTCAGTATTGACCATTTGGTGATATCCAAGTGTAAAGTCACCTCTTGTGTTGTTGGGAAAGGGTGTTTACTATGACCAACATGTTCTCTTGAGAAAACTCTGTTAGACTTTGCCCTGCTTCATTTTGTACTACAAGGCCAAACTTGCCTGTTTTCTCTTGACTTCCTCCTTTTGCATTCCTTTGATGAAAAGGCCATCCTTTTTCATTTATCTCTAGAAGGTCATGGAGGTCTTCATAGAACCCCATCAACTTCAGCTTCTTCGACAATCTTGGTTGGGGGCACAGACTTGAATTACTGGGGGCACAGACTTGAATTACCATGATGCTTAATGGTTTGCTTTGGAGACAAACTGAGATCATTCTTTCATTCTTGAAACTGCACCCAAGTACTATGTTTAGGACTCTGTTGTTGACTATGAGAGCTACTCCATTTCTTCTAAGCAATTCTTCCCCAAAGTAGTAGATATAATGGTCATCTGAATTAAATTTGCCTAATCCCATCCAAGTTGGAAGTGGTCAAACAGAAGATAGCATGAGTGAGCATCGACCTTTTCGGAATCAATGAACTAAAATGGAATGGATGAATTTAACTCAGATGACCATTATATCTACTACTGTGAGCAAGAATCCCTTAGAAAAAATGGAGTAGCCATCACAGTCAACTAAAGAGTCCGAAATGCTATAGTTGAATGCAGTCTCAAAAATGACAGAATCATCTCTATTCATTTCCAAGGAAAACCATTCAATATCACAGTAACCCAGCTCTATGCCCCAACCAGTAATGCTGGAAAAGCTCAAGTTGAACGGTTCTATGAAGACCTACAATACATTCTAGAAATAACACCCAAAACATATGTCCTTTTCATTATAGAGGACTGGAATGCAAAAGTAGGAAGTCAAGAAATACCTGGAGTAACAGGCAAATTTAGCCTTGGAGTACAGAAGGAAGAGGGCAAAGGCAAATAGAGTTTTGCCAAGTGAATACACTGGTCATAGCAAACACCCTCTTCCAAAAACACAAGAGAGGATTTTACACATGGACATCACCAGATAGTCATTACTAAATCAGATTGATTATATTCTTTACAGCCAAAGATGGAGAAGCTCTATACAGTCAGCAAAAAGCAAGACCAGGAGCTGACTGTGGCTCAGATCATGAATTCCTTATTGCCAAATTCAGACTTAAACTGAAGAAACTAGGGAAAACCACTAGACCATTCGGTATGAGCTAAATCAAATCCCTTAACGATTATGTAGTGGAAGTGAGAAATAGATTTAAGGGATGAGATCTGATAGACTGCCTAAAGAACTATGGACAAAGGTTTGTGACATTGTACAGGAGGCAGGGAGCAAGACCATCCACAAGAAAAAGAAATACAAAAAAGCAAAATGGTTGTCTGAGGAGGCCTTATAAATAGCTGTGAAAAGAAGAGAAGCTAAAGGCAGAGGAGAAAGGGAATGATACATCCATTTGAATGCAGAGTTCCAAAGAATAGCAAGGAGAGATGAGAAACCCTTCCTCAGTGATCAATGCAAAGAAATAGAGGAAAACAATAGAATCAGAAAGACTAGAGATATCTTCAAGAAAATTCCAGGCATCAAGGGAACATTTCATGCAAAGATGTGTACAATAAAGGACAGAAATGGTATGGACCTAACAGGCAAAAGATATTAAGAAGAGGTGGCAAGAATACACAGAAGAGCTGTACAAAAAAGATCTTCACAACATTGTAAGTGATCACAATGGCGTGATCACTCACCTAGAGCCAGACATCCTGGAATGTGAAGTCAAGTGGGCCTTAGAAAGCATCACTACGAACAAAGCAAGTGGAGGTGATGGAATGCCAGTTGAGCTATTTAAAAACCTGAAAGATAATGCTGTGAAAGTGCTGCACTCTATATGCCAGCAAATCTGGAAAACTCAGCATTGGCCACAGGACTGGAAAAGGTCAGTTTTCATTCCAGTCCCAAAGAAAGGCAATGCCAATTAGAATGCTCAGACTACCATACAGTTGCACTCATCTCACACGCTAGTCAAATAATTCTTAAAATTCTCCAAGCCAGGCTTCAATAATACATGAACCCTGAACTTCCAGATGTTCAAGCTGGTTTTAGAAAAGGCAGAGGAACCAGCAATCAAATTGCCAACATCCACTGGATCATCGAAAAAGCAAGAGAGTTCCAGAAAAACATCTATTTCTGCTTTATTAACTATGTGAAAGCCTTTGACTGTGTGGATCACAATAAACTGTGGAAAATTCTTCAAGAGATGGGAATACCAGACCACCTGACCTGCCTCTTGAGAAACCTGTATGCAGGTCGCGAAGCAGCAGTTAGAACTAGATATGGAACAACAGACTTGTTCCAAATAGGAAAAGGAGTACATCAAGGCTATATTGTCACCCTGCTTATTTAACTTCTATGCAGAGTACATCATGAGAAACGCTGGGCTGGAGGAAGCACAAGCTGGAATCAAGATTGCTGGGAGAAATATCAATAATCTCAGATATGCAGATGACACCACCCTTATGGAAGAAAGTGAAGAAGAAGTAAAGAGCCTCTTGATGAAAGTGAAAGAGGAGAGTGAAAAAGTTGGCTTAAAACTCAGCGTTCAGAAAACATAGATCATGGCAGTTGTGAATCAGGGAAGTTGGATGTGGACAAGCAGCAGATGGCAAGAGTGAACAGTGGTATCTTAAGAATCAGTGAATTAAAACGGATGAAATTCAGTTCAGTTCAGTCGCACAGTCATATCTCACTCTTTGCGACCCTATGGATTGTTGCACGCTAGGTCTCCCTGTCCATCACCAACTCCAGGAGTTTACTCAAACTCACGTGTACTGAGTTGGTGATGCCATCCAACATTCTCTCCTCTGTTGTCCCATTCTCCTCCCATCTTCAATCTTTCCCAGCATCAGGGTCTTCTCAAATGAGTCAGTTCTTTGCATCAGGTGGCCAAAGTATTGGAGTTTCAGCTTCAGCATCAGTCCTTCCAACAAATTTCAGGACTGATTTCCTTTAGGATGGACTGGTTGGATCTCCTTGCAGTCCAAGGGACTCTCAAGAGTCTTCTCCAACACCACAGTTCAAAAGCATCAATTCTTCGGCGCTCTTTTCTGGTTTCTTTTTTCTCAATAATTCACATTTTTCATGTTAAAACTTAAAATTATTCAAATTCAGACAGATTCTAATTTCTTCATTCTTTCATTCTTCTGATTGAATCTTCAATTTTAAATTTTCAGGTTATTCTTGATGGGGAACACATGTATACCTGTGGCGGATTCATTTTGATATTTGGCAAAACTAATACAATTATGTAAAGTTTAAAAATAAAATAAAATTTAAAATAAATAAATAAATCTTCTTTAGTTTATTTAATTTAAATCTTCAATTTATTCTCCTTTCCAAAAACCATTGTTCACAGTGATCCTATGGTAAGGGTTTAGATTGGCTCATAAATACTTCCTAAATTAATTTGAAATATAAAGAATTTGAACTTTGAATTTAGTGGGAAAAAATACTAGATTAATTCTTGATGACTGTTTTTAGCATCTGGAATTTTTAATTTTTGAAATAATATCTTTGAAATAAGGATACACTATAGTCTAAACCAGGTTTAATCTATTATTTTATTCTTTTCCTATGTTTACTTATCCATATTAATTTTACATGTTCCGTGGTTAGATTTTTGTCTTCGTGCTTAGATTTTGAAATGTGAAGTGTCTGAAGAGCTGTTTTACTATTTTCTTTTAGCAAGGTCTTATTAGAACTGTGGTTATTCACAGTTATAAACTGAAACCCTTCCCTAGTATAGTTCATCTTGGGCTTCCCAGGTGGTGCTAGTGGTAAAGATCCCAAAGCCAACACAGAAGACGTTAAGAGACATGGGTTCAGTCCCTGGGTCAGGAAGATCCCTTGGAGGAGAAAATGAATATCCACTCCAGTATTCCTGCCTGGAGAATCCCAAGGATAGTGGAGACTGATGGCAACAGTCCAGGGGGTTGCAAAGAGTCAGACATGACTGAAGCAACTTAGCACATATGTACTCATATGTGCTTAGTAGTTTATTTTTATAGTTTAGTAGTTTATCTTAGTTTATTTTTAATACTTTAAAAATAAAAACTTCTCTAATAAAATGAGTTCATTCTTTTCATAGAAAAAAATTTGATGACAGCTATATTATATGCTATAAGTTTTTCAATTTTAAATTAGATAAGTCAATGCTTTTTGGTGTATTCACCTTGTTGTACATCAATTACCACTTATTTCAGAACATATTCATCACCCCAGAAAGGAACTCTGTACCCCTTACCAGTCAGTCTTCATTCCCCTCTATGCCAAGCCCTAGCAAACATTAGTCTTCTGTTAGTCTCTATGGATTTGCCTATTCTGAACATTTTACATACATAGAGTCATACACTGTTCTGCTTTTTGTGTCTTGCTCCTTTTACTTAGCATAATGTTTTCAAGTTACATTTATACTGTACCATGTGTCAAATTTTCATTCCTTTCATGACCAAATAATATTCCATTGCATGGGTAGTACTACATTTCATGTATTAATTCAGCAATTCATGATAGTTTATTCTTTTTGAATCAGTTATTATCAGTGACAAGAATTCTAAAACTGTCATTTGATACCAAGCAGTCTTTGATGTATGTTTTAGACATTAAAAATTGGTGATATGTTTTTTTAATTTTGGTGTGTTTTTAACCATTATAATGGATTTAAACTTCCCTTTCAAAACTAGAAAGTTCTGAATTCCAAAACACATGTGACTCCCAAAGGTTTTGGATTGGTATTGTGTAAACTATCTGGAATTAAGAGAAAAGGAGAATTTGGTCATCCATTAAGAATATATATTGTTTTTTCTAGGTAAACATTCACTTGACCCTGCCTGCCTTATTTCTGTAGCTAAAGTGCATCCTTTTTGAAAAGAGAGTTTCTCTTCTGTTTTCACCACCAGAAACTGAGTTCATTTTTGCTCTAGGTATAAAGTTGCAGCTTCTTTACATCTGTGAGCAGCTCATATCTATTAAAGAAGTTAACAGACTAAATCTCAAAAATCTGTATACTTTTCACTTTTCTAGCTACTTGCCTGTAACCTCCTTGAAAACAAAAACTATCGTTTATCTCTTTTTTTCTACAAGGCTGGCAAAGAGTTTCTACTCGTCTGTTTACCGGAGAAATAATGAATGAATATGTAGAGTGAATAAATATTATCACTTATTTTTCCTAATCTTTGATAGAGTGTTTATCAACATTTTTAAAATAAGTGTTAAATTTTTCAAGAAATGTCATTGTTTTCAGTTACAAAAAATGTTAGGAAACTTTATTATTAAAAATCAGATCAAAACCCAAAGCTTTATGAGGTATGATTACAAATCAAGGGGAATTGGACCTCTATAGTGAACATTCAGAGAAATAACATTTCTAAATATGATAAGTTACAAAAGCATAAAGTTTAGAAAACTATTACATAAAACTTCTATGAAGCCTGTAAATCTGTTTTTAATATCAGCAGATTTTAATTGCTAAATCAGAGAAAATTTTGCTCAAGAAAATTTTGAATATGATCCTCACCATATTCTTTTTTATACTGACTTAGAATATTTGCGTCTTCTAGGGGTTACTTTTGATTAGATAAATGCAACTTACAGATTTGATGACAGTCATCTTAAGGTAAATTTACAGGATTGATGGCATCACCGACTCAATGGACATGAGTTTAAGTGAACTCCGGGAGTTGGTGATGGACAGGGAGGCCTGGCGTGCTGCAGTTCATGGAGTCCAAAGAGTCAGACATGACGGCTGAACTGACTGACTGACAGGATTTATAGGATTTTTATGCTCCTCATTAATTGTTGGCACTGTTGTTGTTTAGTTCCTAAGTCATGTCTGACCTTTTTATGACCACATGGACTATAGCCCACCTGGCTTCTTCTGTCCATGTGGTTTTCCAGGAGTGGGTTGCCATCCCAGGGGATCTTCCTGACCCAGGAATCAAATCTGCATCTCCTGCATTGGCAAGCAGGTTCTTTACCACTGAGCCACCAGGAAAGCTCCCTCAGTGATTTTTGTTGTTATTATTGTTCAGTCACTAAGTTGTGTCCAACTCTTTGTGACCCCGTTGTCTGCAGCACACCAGGTTTCCTTGTCCTTCACTATCTCCCAGAGTTTGCTCAGATTCATGTCCATTATGTCTGTGATGCCATCCAACCATTCATCTTCTGTCACCCCCTTCCCCTCCTGCCCTCAATTTTTCCCTGCATGGGGGCCTTTTTCTGATGAATTGGCTCTTCACATCAGGTGGCCAAAGTGTTGGAGCTTCAGCTTCAGCATCAGTCCTTCCAGTGAATATTCTGGATTGATTTCTTTTCAGATTGACTGGTTTGATCTCCTTGCGGTCCAAAGGTCTCTCAAGAGTCTTCTCCAACACCACAGTTAAAAAGCATCCATTCTTCAGTGCTCAGCCTTCGTTCTGGGCCAACGTTCACATCCATACATGACCACTATACAAACCGTAGCTTTAACTGTATGGAAATTTGTCAGCAAAGTGTTATCCCTGCTTTTTCAATGCATTAAGTTTGTCATAGCTTTTCTTCCAAGAAGCAAGCGTCTCTTAACTGCATGGCTGCAGTCAGCATCCACAGTGATTTTGGAGCCCAAGAAAATAAAATCTGTCACTGTTTCCACACTGTTTTTACTCATTGATTATATGTCACCAGAAGTTTCTTTGTACTTGCTGTCTTAAACCAACAATCTATGAGACAGCAAATTTAAAAATGTAGGAGTAGTAGTTAAAGAATTTAAACCTCTGTAATAATCACAAACAGCATGGGGCAAAGGAGGTCATCCAAGTGATCAGCTGCCAGAGTGGCTAAGATACAAGCATGCTTATCAGGTCTCTAGTATAGTCATTGACTCATATGCTTTAGGTGCTCTCAAATCATTCCATTAATTCCAATAACTCTACAGTTATTAATTTCTTAAAGTTGTAAACAGATATTATTACTGCCTCTAAAATTATGATCTCCTTGGAAAATTCTCTGACCGTCTAGATCAGAGATCAGCAAACTCTGTTAAAGGCCAGATAGTAAACATTTTAGACTTGGCTGACCAGCAGGTCCTCAACTGCTATTGGGGCATTTTGAAAGCAGTGACAGGTGATACATGAATAAATGAGCATAGTGTTTCTGATTTATGGACACTGAAATTTAAATTCCATATAATTTTCAGGTGTTGTGAATTTTTGTTGTAGTGATGCTTTTTGAAATGTTTAAAATATAAATACTATTCTTGGCTTGGGGGTGGGGCAAGGGGGCATACAAAAAAGGTGGCAAACCAGATTTGTTCACTGGTTGAAATTTGCCAGCCTCTGCTCTATGTTAAATCTAATGGTAGAGAAAATCAGCTATAGTATTACATTCTCAAACTCCTCCAACTCCTACCAGTTCTCTCATGCTGTCCCAAAGTGATTTGAGCTTATACCTGGTGACAAAAGATGTTCAACTTGTTACCAGCAGCTTCTGTGTAACCCCAGTAATGTTGCTTCTTTGTCCCACTTCACAAGTAGCTCACAAAAGTAAATAAAAGGAAATTTCAACACTGCCTGCTGTGAAACTAATTGTCTTTTGTTAAGATGATGTTCAGTTCAGTTGCTCAGTCACATCCGACTCTTTGCAACCCCATGGACCGCAGCACGCCAGGCTTCCCTGTCCATCACCAACTCCCGGAGCCTATTCAAACTCCTGTCCATCGCTTCAGTGATGCCATCTAACCATTTCATCCTCTGTTGTCCCCTTCTCCTCCCACCTGCAATCTTTCCCAGCATCAGGGTCTTTCCCATTGATTCAGTTCTTCGAGTCAGGTGGCCAAAGTATTGGAGCTTCAGCATCAGTCCTTCCAATGAATATTCAGGACGGATTTTTGGATGGACTGGTTGGATCTCCTCACAGTCCGAGGGACTCTCAAGAGTCTTCTCCAACACCATAGTTCAAAAGCATCAATAATGGAAACAAAAGCTAGGAAACTTGGAAACCAGGCTGTAGTTGGTTCTTGTTGTTTAGTCATTAAGTCACATCTAGCTACTTCACTTTCACTTTTCACTTTCATGCATTGGAGAATGAAATGGCAACCCACTCCAGTGTTCTTGCCTGGAGTATCCCAGGGATGGGAAGCCTAGTGGGCTGCCATCTATGGGGTCGCACAGATTCGGACACAACTGGAGTGTAGCAGTAGCAGTAGCAGCTACTTTGTGACCCCATGGACGATAGCCCACCAGGCTTCTCTGTGCAAGAGATTCTCCAGGCAAGAATACTGGAGTGCGTTGCTGTTCTCATCTCCAGGGGACCTCCCTGACCCAGGGATTGAACCCATGTCTCCTGCATAGACAGACGGATTCTTTACCACCAAACCACCAGAGATGCCCCTCCTAGTTGGTTCTGTGCTGTATGCAAAGCTTAGTTACTCAGTCATGTCTGAGTCTTTGTGACCCCATGGACTGTAGCCCACCAGGCTCCTCTGTCCATGGGTTTCTCCAGGCAAGAACACTGGAGTAGGTATGCATTCCTTTCTCCAAAGGATCTTCCCAACCCAAGGATTGAACCCAGATCTCCTGTGCTACAGGCAGATTCTTTACTGTATGAGCCACCAGGGAAGCCCATGGTTGGTTCTACCACTACACAAAGTTCTGAAGTTTCTCAAACTTCTGAGGCTCCATTTTCTTTCCCGCTCCTCTGTAAGAAGTACTGAGAGGCTCCATTGTGGTAGTCAATATGAAATCACTGGTAAAGTAAAAAGCATGTAAAACATTGCATTTTATGTTGCAACAGTGTTGATGGTTGTACTCTGTTGTTTACTCATACATATGATTTCTTGCAGAATTTCCTATATATGATGATATATTCCCCTTGAAGATTAGGTATAGATTAAAGATCGCTAATAAACTTTCACAGGCATTTTACCTTTATACTTTCACACTTTTAAGCTATTCTCATCTCCTTACTCTATAGATGTATCAAATTCATTACTAATAGTGCTATGAAATTTTAAAATTATATCCCTCATATTCTTTCTTATTCCTTTATGAGGGCAGAGACTTTGTTTCATCACTGTTGTATCTTCAGTATCTAAAACAATATCTGGAATAGATTTGAGTCTCATAAATAATTTGAGTGAATCAAAAATAATCCCATATGTTAATTTGCTTTTCATTATTAAAAGGAATGTAGAAAGCTAATTAAATACATTATAAACAAAATGTATTTAAATACGGAAAATATGTAGGTTTCCAAAGGAAATCTACTTTTGCAGTTTTAATAAAATGTAGATCTATCCACAGATCCTTTAGGGTCCATGAGCCCTAGTTTTTAAAATATAGAAGAATATTTAACTTGTATCAGCAGGCACACAATCCATAACTATGATTGTGAAATTACTTCAACAGCATAAAAAAAAATGCAAGCTTTATTCGGTCTTTTTAATAAGCCCTTCTTCTGCACTTTTAAGTTATAAAGAACAATGGATTTATAAACTTTATTTTGGTTAAATTTCTTTTGGTTGCAACAAGAAAAACAGTTTGACAAACTTACTTAAAAAGGGCATTTGCCTGGGAAGATACTAAAGTATCATGCATTTGACAGGCAGGAAGAAAAGAAACAAGGGTAGCTCTGGGGATTTCATCTTTCCCTAGAGTAGAGCACTTGATGAGGGCTCCCACTCACACATCCAAATTTCAGGCTACTAAAATAGAAATTCAGCTTGGATCACTGATGCATGCCTGAAAAGGTCAGCCAAAGTCAGAGAGTAGAATCACGCAGTAGAGCTATCAGTACTGAGAGCCACTGTTCAGTGCCAGGGTGATTTGAGAAGCTACATCATGAGATGTGTAGTCTTATTAATCTGACTTCAGAAAGTACATTTATTTTATATCTATTAATGTCTCAAAATGAAATATTATACTGAAAGCTGCAGGACATCTTTGTCCACTGACAATTAGATAAACTTACAATTATGAATTTTAATGTGCCAAATCACCCACTGCCATATTAATTAATGGCTTAATATCTCATGATACAGCGAATTTAATGCAGTGGCAATATAGCATAGAGACTTAAGAGTATAGACCTTTGAACTAGACTTGCATGGCTTCATATCTAGCTCTCCCACTTTATTGGCTATGAAAGTTTGGACAAATTGATCTCTGACCCTTATTTTTGCTGTCTATAAAGAGGAAGTTTATCAGTGAGCTTTTTTGCTGTACTACAAACCACCACGAAAATCTCACTGGCATGCCACAATAAGCATTTAGTTCTTGCTCAGAAATCTGTGGGTAAGAGGAGTAGGTCTGATCCAGACTGGACTCAACCAGATGTGGGTTCAAGTGGAAGATGCATCTGGGTCTGTGCCTCATGTCTCATCTTCCTTGGACCTGTAGCTACCTGAAACATTTTTTCCTCAGAGACTAAGGCAAGATAGCAAGGAAGAAACCAAGTTGCTAAAGCATACATATTTCAAGGCTCTGCTTGTGTGTTGTCTGCTGTTACCCCATTTGGTCAAAGCAAGGCATGTGGCCAGTTCCAAACTCAAAGAGCAGAGAGGTATATATGCACCTCCTGTGGTCACATGGTAGGGAAAAGGAGGAGTAATCCAGGCTACCACAGGGGGTTGATATTGGTATCTAGCTAGTACAGATGTTTTAAGTTTAATAATATAATGTAAGAACTTAGAATAATACCTGGCACACAGTAAATGCTAAATAAATATTTGTTATTATTAGGCATACTCTTCAGCAGAAACTTACACAAAAGTTGAGTATTCTGTATCTGTGACATAAAGTGGTTATTTGACAAGTGTGTCACTTCATTTGAGTTAAACATACATGCTTAAATTTAAGTAAAAACTAGTTTCTGTTTTTTAATTGTAGGTTAGATAAACAAGATTATATGTCTTTGAGATGAGCCAGTCAACTTCTGGGATAGTCAGAGTGATTACTGCCTCGGTTATTTAACTGTTAGTAAAATCGTGGAACTACTAAAGATTGAGTTCTGCCCTCTCATTTTAGAGATAATGTGTTGGGTCAAGAATGGTGAAATATCTAAATCAAAGAGAAAAAGGTAGATAGATGGAAGATGAATGGTTAAGTGATAAATAGATAAGTAGTTAAATAGAAAATGGGAACACAAAGAAGCACCTAGATTTCTGGAATTCTGTTGAGCTCAGGTGTTGTTTCCTGTTGTTTTATCTAAATGTTATCATATTTTTTTCTTTCAATGAACTATACAAGAAGAAATCATTTTAAGAGTCTTTCAAAATAATTTTTTCAACTTTTCCTTCAATTGAGAAGAATATTATTATTATAGAATAGGATTTATTTATAATATTAAGAATAAAAACTAATCTTTACAGAGGATTACTTACCCTTTCATCTAATATTTTTGAGTACTTATCTGTTAGCCACTGGGCATGCAGCACGAAAAAAAAATTGGTATTGTAAGCTTACATTACTTAAAGGAGACAGGCAATAAATAAATAAATATATATTATATTCCACAATTCTTTACCTGCGATTCTAAAATCCAAAAGCTCTGAAACAAAGTTTTTGCAACTCATAAAGATAAAACCTGACCTAATATTAACTTGTTGAGTAGTAAAACTAATAAGAACTATTTGTTGCCTTTTTATAAATATCACTTAGAATATATGTTTTGCTTTTAAAGATATTGACATTTTATTTCAGGGTGCTCAGAGTCAGGAGGGAGAAGGCAATGGCACCCCACTCCAGTACTCTTGCCTGGAAAATCCCATGGATGGAGAAGCCTGGTGGGCTGCAGTCCATGGGGTCGCTAAGAGTCGGACACGACTGAGTGACTTCACTTTCACTTCTCACTTTCATGCATTGGAGAAGGAAATGGCAACCCACTCCAGTGTTCTTGCCTGGAGAATCCCAGGGACGGGGGAGCCTGGTGGGCTACTGTCTATGGGGTCGCACAGAGTCGGACACGACTAAAGCGACGCAGCAGCAGCAGCAGAGTCAGGAGAGAGAGTGCATAATTATAGTACGTTTACCATATTACCTATAAAAACTCAATACTTAATTACAAGACCTATCTGGTCCCTTAGGGATTATGTTGGGTTGTATAATATCTAGAAAGTACTCTGCCTGGAACTGAAGCATGTATGGTATAGAAAATGAGGATCAGTAGGGAGAGGGGTGAGTGATGGAGGGTGGAAAAGTTGTTTAGCTAGTAATAAAAGAAAACCTCTCTGGGTGGTGACGTTTGAGTAAATTCTTGAAACATGTGATGTTGCTGTCAGAGAAAAGAATATTTCAGACATTGGGAACAGGCATGTGGCTGTGTGGAGAAGTGTTCCAGTCTGAGGAAGGACCAGGGTCAAAGACCTAAACTGAAAGTGTGCTTGCTGCTGCTGCTAAGTCGCTTCAGTCATGTCTGACTCTGTGCGACCTCATAGACGGCAGTCCACCAGGCTCCCCCATCCCTGGGATTCTCCAGGCAAGAACACTGGAGTGGGTCGCCATTTCCTTCTCCAATGCGTGAAAGTGAAAAGTGAAAGTGAAGTCACTCAGTCATGTCCGACTCTTAACAACCCCATGGACTGTAGCCCCCCAGGCTCCTTGGTCCATGGGATTTTCCAGGCAAGAGTACTGGAGTGGGGTGCCATTAGCATATTTATAAACTAGGATTTGGATGCCCGGCAAGGAGAAGTATGTTAGGATAGGTATCAGAGGGTGCCCAATCATTTAAGGCAATGTAATCCTTTGGATTTTATCATGGATGCTCTAGGGTATCTTTGAAGGATTTTGACTGAGAGTGTCTAAAGTCCAATTTTCTTTTTAAAAATATTGATATGTTGCACTGTAGATAATAAAAAGGACCCTCTTTTGCTCTGTGGATAATAGATGGCTATAGTACCAAAGATGAGAAAAAATAAATGATCATAACTAGATGAAACTGAGAAATTAAATGGTAACTGGTCATTTTAAACCAAATAATCTTGATTGTACTATAAAATAGATATCCATTGAGTACATGCTGTACTTGAATTAATAACCTAAATATTATTTAACTATGATGTTTTTTCTTTCTAGATTTTTCTCATTATTAGGGCTGAGAAACTTAGCTTGGTCATGATAATAATACTATTCTCTATCTTCTTCCCTCTTCCAGAGAGTTTTCTGTTCTGCCTACTGGGAAACAACTAGAGGAAAGAGCCCTAAACTTGAAATGATAAGAATTGGTTTCTTGTGTTGGCCCTGCCACCATTTGATTGTAAAAATGGTTGAGTTGTTTAACCTGTCTGGATTTCAGTTTCCTATCCTGAAAAATATGGGGATTGAGTCATCTGATATAGCTCTTTCTTACCTGGAGTTATATATTTAGCAAGTCCTGTGTGTAAGACTAAAACTCTGTGATTCTTAATGAGACCTAATTAAGAATCACAAAATGTTCTTAAATATAAATCTAAAAAAATGTAGAATAACTGGATATCTGTCTAAAATTTATGCTTATTTTCCTTTTAACAGGACCAGGGAAATAAACACCAGAAGACAAGAACACGGAATATTTTCCTTCATCAGTCCGTAGAAGTATAATCCTCCTCTAATTTTATCAAACACAAAGGAATGACTACCTTGACAGATGGCCACAGAGGATGTCAACAATTTTTTGGAGGCAAGTAATGAAATATATGTGCTATGAGTTTTATATTATTAAGTATATAAAAACAAATATAATTATGTTTTAGAAAAAATAAAACATATTTTTAATACTTTTTCTATCATAACTATTTATCCCTTCCTGTTTTTTCCCCTGAGCACTATTTCATGTATAAAATTATTGTAAGCTGCTTTTACCCTAACCTGGAGTACTATATAGTATATAGGACTCATTATATCCCTAAATACAAAAACAATTAAATAATAGCAATTAAGTACCCAAGTTTAAAAACAGGGCTCTTTACATCTCTCTTGGACACATATATAACTACAAATACTAAAGTTATTTATGAAGTTAGAATTATTTTCTATTTATTTTAAAAGTATCTATACCATATAGAGGGCTTCCCTGGTGGCTCAGAGGATAAAACGTCTGCTTGCAATGCGGGAGACCCGGGTTTGATCCCGACCCAGGTCGGGAAGATCCCTTGGAGAAGGAAATGGCAACCCACTCCAGTACTCTTGCCTGGAAAATCCCATGGACTGAGAAGCCTGGTAGGCTACAGTCCGTGGGGTCGTAAAGAGTCAGACACAACTGAGACACTTCACTTTCATTTTATACCATATGTAATTTTTTTGAAATTTTTGCATTTCCTGGTTATTTTAAACAACTATTCTAAAGTGCTCTAAAATCTTGGGAGGTTATCCCTTTACGTCCCTGTTGTTGTGCAGTCACTCAGTCGTGTCTGACTCTTTGTGACCCAGTGGACTGTAGCACACAAGGCTTCCCTCTCCTTCACCATCTCCCAGAGCTTGCTCAAACTCATGTCCATTGAGTCCATGATGCCATCTAGCCATCTTGTCCTCTGTCTTCCCCTTCTCCTCCTGCCTTCAATCTTTCCAAGCATCAGGGTCTTTTCTAATGTGTTGGCTCTTCAAATCAGGTAACCAAAGTATTGGAGCTTCAGCTTCAGCATCAGTCCTTCCAATGAATATTCAGAGTTGATTTCCTTTAGGATGGACTGATTTGATCTCCTTGCAGTCCAAAGGACTCTCAAGAGTCCTCTCCAACACCACAGTTCAAAAGCATCAATTCTTTGGCATTCAGCCTTCTTGACCATCCAACTCTAACATCCATACATGATTGCTGGAAAAACCATAGCTTTGACTATACGGACCTTTGTTAGAAAAGTAATGTCTTTGCTTTTTAAAATACTGGCTAGGTTTGTCATAGCTTTTCTTTCAAGGAATAAGCATCTTTTAATTTTATAGCTACGGTCACCATCTGCAGTGATTTTACGTCCCTAGCAGCTTTATATTTTGTGAGAATCATCCATCCCAAAATCCCATTGAACTTTCATTACTTTCACAACAGCTCTTATTGCTCCTGCAAAAATAGCAGACCAAGAATTGTAGACCACAGTTCCTTCTTCAAAACTGAAATTAATTGCATTACCCTCTAAAGGGGATTTGCTTGGAAAGAAATTGACTGCATTATAAAGAAAAAAATAATAAATATAAGGAATCTGTCTTCTCCACTTCCATGAAAAATAAAGGATTATGTAAATAATATGAAATGAAATAAAGGTAAACTCATAAAAACTTGAGTAGAATGCAGTAAAATTGAATTTCTCCAAGCATTTTATACAAACAAAGAAACTGTAGAGATGTTCAGAATTTTTAATTTACCGTTAATTCAACTCATAGGCCTAAGGTCATCCAGCAAATGAGTTTGCTTTTTAAGTTGAACATAAAGGACTGCTTTCTAAGTGAAGGAGACCATAAATGTTTAAAAAGCCCAGTGTGGAGCTTCTGAGTTTTCTTTCAGTAACTAGAGTCAAAATTAATTTTTGCTTTTCTGCTGGGGAAAATTTCATCTAATTACATTCAAATTATTCTGCAACTTTTTGGATAGCAAATCCTGATCACCAAAGAAAAGAAAAAGCAGCTGTGTTGCCCTTTCCTCATAGTTATAAGAATAGCATTATTATGCAGTCACTAGGCTTTATAGAACCATAAGTGATTATCCGCTGGTTGCCTTCTGGCAGAGAGACACCTAAACCTTTCTGAACTGCTGATAATGTATGCCTTCTCTTTTTAAGGATCTTCAAAGAAATAGATTTCATTGCTTCCTTCAGTAAACCAATATAATATAACAGCTGTCAGGAGTTAGGGAGATATTTCTTTACCCTTTTATTCAGTGACTGTTTCTAAAAATTCTTTTCTCAGAATTACATTTTAATCATGATGTAAATCTTCTCTTAATTTGGTAGATATAATTTACCTATTTAAGAAAATATTTCAAATTGACCCATTGCTCAATTAATGAAAATAGTTCCCATAAACAATGCTTCCATATAAGCAACCTGTTGTTGAGTTTCTTTCTCTGATATTTCCTTTTTTAACTTACCCACATGTCATATCTTATTTTGGTCTTCAGTTATTCTTTAATCACAGCATCATATCAATGCCTTATAGCTGTAATTTATCTTTCTTCCACATTATATTAAAAACCAGCTCTTTTTTCTCTTTGAATTGCATTCTATATTTGACCGTGTCATTAATAAGCCACAGATATTTATAATTCTAATCAAAAGGGCTGACTCATTTCACATATTTTAAGGTTTATTTGCAAATTATGTTTTATAAAAAAATTTAGTAGTTAGAAAGGCAGTCAGAACATAGTGGGTATGACTTACAAGCTTGCTATTCAAGAACACAAATTCCTAGGACAGATTGACAAACCACAACTGTGCCACCCCCACCAGCTGTGTTAACTTGGGCAGATTATTGATTGTCTTTGTCCCTCAATTTGTACATCTTTAAATTTGAGAATAATAATTATAAGGGTTAAATGGGACTGATAATGTAAGTAAATAGCTTAGCTGCCTAACACTTGTATAATTCAATAAGTAGGTGATGCAGTTTTTCTACTTTTTGCAAAATGAATGTAAACAGGTTTCCTTATAGTAGTAAACTGAATTCTTGCAAAAGCAATAATGAATTTATCCATTATACTCATGCCAAATTTCTTTTGCATCATGTTTGTTGTACTTCTAGTAAATTTTATTCACATTGAAGTTTCCCAATGAGCAATTTTAAAGTTTATTTTTAAACATGTAAAATATAGTTTATCCAAAAATAATCATTAAAAAATATTTTTTAAAAAATTGTTGTTAACATTTTAGCCTCATGAAAACTATGTATATTCCAAATTTTTTAAGAAAGTTTACTTGGATATTCATGGAATCACTGCCTGCCCTAAAATTTTGACTTCTTATCAACCACTGTTATTTGGAGAAATATCTCATGTGCAAGGCAGAATGATTTGATGAATTTTCTCATTTGTATTAAATATCTTTTATATATACATTGATCAGGTGTTTATTTAATCTGAGAAACTGATTTGATATTTCACTGGAAAGATAAAAGTGAATAGGCAGTTTGGTTCTCTGTTAACATTTCTGTAAGAGATATCACAAACTGGGTGATTTAAATTAACAAAAATGTATTATCTCGCAATCCTTGACACTAGAAGTCTGAAGTTGAATTGTCCACAGGGGCATACTGTTTTGATGGCATTGGGGAGAATCTGCTCTATGCCTTTTTCTTAGCTTCTGTGATGGTGATGTTCCTTGGCATTTACTGGTTTATAAACTCATCACTCCAATCTCTGCCTCCCTCATCACATGGTTTTCTCCTTGTGTGTCTTTGTCTCTTCTCTTATTGTAAGGATACACTCATGTTGGATTCAGCATGACTTGATCTTAATTTGATTAACAATTTCCAAAATAAGGTCACTCATAGGTGTTGAGTCTTAAGATTTGAATGTATCTTTCCGGGGAACACAATTCAGCAATAGCACTGTCTTTTTATGTACATATATGTTCTGGGCATCCCATGTGGTTCGGTGGTAAAGAATCTGCCTGCCAGTGAAGGAGAGAGGTTCAGTCCCTGGGTTGGGAAGATCCTCTGGAGGAGGAAATGGCAACCTACTCCAGTATTCTTGCCTGGAAAATCCCATGGTCAGGGGAACCTGGTGGCCTGCAATCCATAGCATTGCAAAAGAATCAAACATGCTTTAGCAACTGAACAACAACAACATGTGGTATTCAGATCATCAGTACATTTTTATCACATCTTTTCTGTATTCATTGCCCATGTATTTAGATAATTTTCATACATTTTACATGTAATAAAACTTATTCAGGGTGTGTACTCTTATCTCAGCCCATCAATAAAAGGATTTTATATATGTTTTCTTCTCTTTGAGCTTCTGAAAGGAAGGAAGGTGAAACATAAAATCCTATTGTAGGCTCCTTGTATTTTTCCATTCTTGCATAAAGTTTCCAAAACATACTTTTCTTGCAGGTAAAACGGGCTCAAATTACTCTTTGCATGTAATCGGCACTGAATAATGTTTATGAATTAAATGAAGAAAGTTATAATTATGCCCTTGCTTATAGACAGCATCCAGAAGGATTGCCATTGCAAGATAAGCTAAAAGAACTCAATTATACACCATTTATGTTAAATATTTTCCTTGAATTTGGTATAAAAGATAAACATAGGTAGGCACAAGAGAGTTTGCAGTGCATAAAAATGAAATATGTTCTGTATTTCCCGGAACTTAATCCTTAAGAACTCAAGGCTTTGGCTTACATTTTTATCTAATTTTCTAAAAGTTGAAACTTTGTGGAGAAAAAAAAGCAAAATACATGGTTAAATGACTAGTTGACTGTGTATTTCAGGAATGGGATCTGATTTTCCAAACTATGGATCAAATTAGTAAGGTGGTGGTTCTTCACACTTACCCTGGGAAAGTTTTTTAAAAACACAGATGTTTTGATCCTATCTCTACTGGTTAATCTTGATTCTGCCAATTACTAGTTGCATGAGTTTGAGCATTATTTAGTCCACTGAATCAAATTCAAAAGTAGAAGATTTTCCAGACAGGGAAAGACAAGTATCATGTTATATCCTCTGTATGTGAAATCTAAGAAAATTATACAAAGGAATTTATTTTCAAATAGAAATAGACTCACAAACTTAGGAAACAAACTTATGGTTATCAAATGGGAAAGAAGGGAAGGGATAAATCAGGGATTTAGATTTAATATATACACAGTACTATATAGAAAATAGATAAATAAGGACCTATCATATAGCACAGGGGACTACATTTAATACCTTCTAATAACTTATAATGGAAAAAGTCTGAAAAAGAATACGTGTATGTGTATAATTGAATCACTTTGCTGTACACCTGAAACATTGTAAATCAAGTATACTTCAGTAAATAGTGGACTTTTGGGTGAGAATGTACCTCACAAAAATCGGGAATAAAATATTTACTTAGAGATGTGCTGATCTAATTAGGAAAACTTGGAACTGAAAAACAGGGGATTTGAAATTTTAAAAAGGCAAATAAAACAATAAAGACTTTATAGTATGAAGAAGATCAGTAACAGTAAATATCCTCTATCTCTGGCAAAAAACAAATCTGGTGAAAATGTAAGGAAATTGTACTTTTCCCTCAAATGTCGATATTCAGAGGCCAAGGATACATCTGAAACTGGAATGGACTGATTTCTTAGATTGGAGGATTTAACATCAATGGAGTATTCCCTGTAAAACTGAATTACCATTTGCTAGGTCAGGAAGCAACAGTTAGAACTGGACATGGAACAACAGACTGGCTCCAAATAGGAAAAGGAGTACGTCAAGGCTGTATATTGTCACCCTGCTTATTTAACTTATATGCAGAGTAGATCATGAGAAACGCTGGGCTGGAAGAAGCACAAGCTGGAATCAAGATTACTGGGAGAAATATCAATAACCTCAGATATGCAGATGACACCACCCTTATGGCAGAAAGTGAAGAGGAACTAAAAAGCCTCTTGATGACAGTGAAAGAGGAGAGAGAAAACGTTGGCTTAAAGCTCAACATTCAGAAAACTAAGATCATGGCATCTGGTCCCATCACTTCATGAGAAATAGATGAGGAAACACCAGCTGACTTTATTCTTTTGGGCTCCAAAATCACTTCAGATGGTGATTGCAGCCATGAAATTAAAAGACGCTTACTCCTTGGAAGGAAAGTTATAACCAACCTGCTGCTGCTAAGTCACTTCAGTCGTGTCCGACTCTGTGTGACCCCATAGACGGCAGCCCACCAGGCCCCCCTGTCCCTGGGATTCTCCAGGCAAGAACACTGGAGTGGGTTGCCATTTCCTTCTCCAATGCATAAAAGTGAAAAGTGAAAGGGAAGTCCCTCAGTCGTGTCCGACTTGTAGCGAACCCATGGACTGCAGCCTACCAGGCTCCTCCGTCCATGGGATTTTCCAGGCAAGAGTACTGGAGTAGGGTGCCATTGCCTTCTCCGATGACCAACCTAGATAGCATATTAACAAGCAGAGACATTAATCTTTGCTGACAAAGGTCCGTCTAGTCAAGACTGGTTTTTCCAGTGGTCATGTATGGATGTGAGAGTTGGACTGTGAAGAAAGCTGAGTGCTGAAGAATTGATGCTTTTGAACTGTGGTGTTGGAGAAGACTCTTGCGAATCCCGTGGACTGCAAGGAGATCCAACCAGTCCATCTTAAAGGAGATCAGTCCTGGGTGTTCATTGGAAGGACTGATGCTGAAGCTGAAACTCCAATACTTCGGCCACCTCATGCAAATAGTTGACTCATTGGAAAAACTCTGATGCTGGGAGGGATTGGGGGCAGGAGAAGAAGGGGACGACAGAGGATGAGATGGCTGGATGGCATCACCAACTTGACGGACATGAGCTTGAGTGAACTGCGGGAGTTGGTGATGGACAGGGAGGCCTGGTGTTGCTGCGATTCATGGGGTCGCAAAGAGTCGGAAACGACTGAGTCACTGAACTGCACTAAACTGAGGACTATGACAGTAATAGTTATGGTGGTGATTAGGGCTAGGATAGGTGAGACTTACGGAATTCTTATGGATTGGGAACCTCTATGATCCTTTCCAATTCTGATATACTGTATTTGTAAATAGCAGTCTTTTCTTTGCACTGACTTATTCTGTATGTTTTGGACACTTTTATGTGCCAGACACTATACTGGAAGATAAAATTTATGGATATGAGGAAAAATAGAATATACTATATTTGATAATCACTACTTTGTCAACAAAGGTCCATCTATGGTTTTTCCAGTAGTCATGCATGGATGTGAGAGTTGGACTATAAAGAAAGCTGAGCTCAGAAGAATTGATACTTTTGAACTGTGGTGTTGGAGAAGACTCTTGAGAGTCCCTTGGACTGCAAGGAGATCCAACCATTCCATCCTAAAGGAGATCAGTCCTGGGTGTTCTTTGAAACGACTGATGTTGAAGCTGAAACTCCAATACTTTGGCCACCTGATGCAAAGAGCTAACTCATTGGAAAAGACCTTGATGGTTGGAAAGATTGAGGGCGGGAGAAGAAGGGGACGACAAAGGATGAGATGGTTGTATGGCATCACTGACTCGATGGACGTGAGTTTGAGTAAACTCCAGGAACTGGTGATGGACAGGGAGGCCTGGCATGCTGCAGTTCATGGGATCGCAAAGAGTCGGACACGACTGAGCGACTGAAATGAAATGCATGAACAGTATAGTGCAGGCAATTAAATGACATAATTCTATTTCATTTATATACATGTTCTTTTACCATTTAGGAGCTAACTGAAATGTATGGAATAGGAATTTCCATGTAATTAAATG
The DNA here is from genome assembly GCF_032452875.1 of Bos javanicus. Taxonomy (NCBI): domain Eukaryota; kingdom Metazoa; phylum Chordata; class Mammalia; order Artiodactyla; family Bovidae; genus Bos; species Bos javanicus. The sequence goes on along the minus strand of NC_083869.1, from coordinate 47,983,735 downwards.
TTCAGAAAGACATTATGATCATTATAAAAAGTGTCATTTTTTTAAGAACTGAAATATAGTTGATTTACAATATTTGTTTCAGATGTATAGCATAGTAAATCAGTGTTTTTACATATATACTCCATTACAAGCTGTTATAAGATAATGACTGTAATTCCCTGTGCTAAATACTATATCCTTATTCCTTATCTAAATATTTTGTACACAATAGTTTCTCTGTCTTAATCCCCTACCCCTATTCTTTCCCCCTACCTTCCCTCTCCCTACTGGAAATCACTCGTTTATTTTCTGTATCTGTGAGTCTGTTTCTGTTTTGCTATATACATTTATTTGTTTTACCTTTTAGCTTATACATATGATTTCATATAGTATTTGTCTTTCTCTGATATATTTTATGAAGTATACTATTCTCTAGATCCATCCATGTTGCTGCAAATGGCAGAATTTTATTCTTTCTTATGGCTGACATATTCCATTGTATAGATGACCTCATCGTATTAACTTGTCTGTTGATGGACATTTGGATTGCTTCCATATTTGGCTATTTTAAATACATCTGCTTTGAACATTGAGGTGCATGTATATTTTCGAATTTGTGGGATTTTTTTTCCAGATATATACCCTAGAGTGGAATTGCTGGATTATATGGTAGTTCTATTTTTAGTTTTTTAAGGAACCTACATACTGTTTTCCATAGTGGCTGCAGCAATGCCTATTTCTACCAAAAGTGTACAAGGGATTCCTTACTCCACATCCTTGTCAACATTTACTAATTGTAGACTTTTTGATGACAGCCATTCTGACAGTTGTGAGGTGATATCTCTTTGTTTGGATTTGTATTTCTCTAATAATTGGCCATATTATGCATCTTTTCACACACCTGTTAATCATGTGAATATCTTTCTTACACAAATGTATGTTCCAATCTTTATCCCAGATTTTGATTAGGTGACATTTTTGATACTGCGTTTTATGAGCTGTTTATCTATTTTGGATATTAGCTCCCTTGTCAGTCATATCTTTGGCAAGTATTTTCTCCCATTCTGTAGATTGTCTTTTCATTTTGTATGTAGTTTCCTTCGCACTGCAAAAGCTTTTAAATTTAATAAGGTCCCATTTGTTTAGTTTTGCTTTTATTTGTTTTGCCTTAGGAGACAGATCCAAGAGAAATATTGCTACAATTTATGTCAGAGTATCCTGCCTGTGTTCTTCTAGGATTTTTATGGTTTTAGGTCTTACATTTACGTCTTTAATTCACTTAATTTTCTTTTTGTATATGGTGTGAAGAATCTCATGCTAATCTCATTCTTTTGCGTGTAGCTCTCCAGTTTTCCCACCACCACTTATTGAAGAGAGTCTTTTTCTCCATTGTATATTCTTGCCTCTTTTGTCATAGATTAATTGACCGCAGGTTTGTGGGTTTATTTCTGGGGTTTTAATTCGGTTCCATTGATTTATGTCTGTGTTGTGTCAGTATCATGCTGTTTTGATTATTGTAGATTAAGTATAGTCTGAGATCCAACCAGTCCATTCTAAAGGAGATCAGCCCTGGGTATTCTTTGGAAGGAATGATGCTAAAGCTGAAACTCCAATACTTTGGCCATCTCATGTGAAGAGTTGACTCATTGGAAAAGCCTCTGATGCTGGGAGGGATTGGAGGCAGGAGGAAAAGGGGATGACAGAGGATGAGATGGCTGGATGGCATCACCAACTCGATGGATATGAGTTTGAGTGAACTCCAGGAGTTGGTGATGGACAGGGAGGCCTGCGTGCTGTGATTCATGGGGTTGCAAAGAGTTGGACACGACTGAGCGACTGAACTCAACTGAACTGAAGCCTGTAAAGATGATAACTCCAGCTTTGTTCTCCTTTCTGAAGATTGTTTTGGCAATTTGGAGTTTTTTATAGTTACATTTGAATTTTAGGATGATTTGATCTAGTTCTATGAAAAATATTTTGGCTATTTTGATAGGGATTTCATTAAATCTGTAGATTGCTTTGGGTAGTTATGGCTACTTTAATGATATTCTTCCAATCCAAGAGTACAGGATATCTTTCCATTTCTTTATATCTTATTCAGTTTCCTTCATCAGTGCATTATGGTTTTCAGTCTATAGGTCTTTCAGTTTCTTGGTCAAGTTTATTCCTAGGTGTCGTTTTGATGCAGTTTTAAACAGGAATGTTTTTTAGTTTCCTCTTTCTGATGGTTCATTATTAGTGTATAGAAAGCAAATTTCCATATATTGTGTACCCTTCAACTTTGCTGAATTTATTTATTCTAATATTTTTTTAGTGGAGACTTCAGGGTTTTCTATATATAGATAGTATCATGTCATCTTCAAATAGTAATGGTTTTATTTCTTCTCTTCCAATTTGGATGCCTTTTTTTTTTTTTTTCCTTGTCTGCTTGCTGTGGCTAGGACTTCCAACACTATTAAAGTGGTAAAAGTGGGCATCCTTGTCTTGGGAGTGGGCATCCTTGCCTTATTCCTAAATTTGGAGGAAAGGCTTTCAGGTTTTCATCATTGAGTATGATTTTAGCTGTGCCTATGTCATAGATGTTCTTTATTACTTTGAGATATGTTCCTTCTGTACCCACTTTGATATGAGTTTTTAATCATGAGTGGATGTTGAATTTTGTCAAATGCTTTTTCTGTGTCTGTTGAGATGATCATGAGATTTTTACCCTTCTTTTGTTAATGTGATGTGTCACATTGACTGATTTGTCATTACTGAACCATCCATGTGTCCCTGAAATAATCTAACTTGATCATGCTGCATGATCCTTTTTTATATCACTGGATTCAGTTTGCTAACATTTTGTTGAAGATCTTTATATCTACATTAGTGTCTTTATCTGGTTTCGGTTATCAGGGTAATGAGGGTCTCATAGAATGAATTTGGGAGTATTCCATCTTCTTCAGTCTTTTGGAATAGTTTGAGAAGGATAATTATTAACTTTTTTATATGCTTATTAGAATTCCCTTTTAAGCTGTCCAGTCCTAGACTTTTGTTTGCTGGGAATTTTTTTTAATTAAAAATTCAATTTCACTTCTAATGATCAACCTGTTCAAATTATCTGTTCCTCTTGCTTTAGTCTTGGCAGATTGTATTTTTCTAGAAATTTGTCCATATCTTCTAGGTTGCCCAATTTATTGGAGAAACAGTGTCATCCTGATCCAGGATCTTTGAGGAAAAACTTCTTATACTCCCTACAATATGCAATTTGCTGAATCTCAAATTACTCTATTAATGGGTCAGACTCAGATCCTTACATTAATTACTGTCATTGTCCCTTGTCTGCATGCTTGTTTACTGAGCATGCAACTGATCAAGTTCCTTTTGATGCAACTGTTGCTTGTTAATAGCTAAAATTGCAGGGAGAGAGACCAGTTTCCTGGAAGAAAAACTGCTGAGGATAGAGACAATGGATCCATAAGAGAGAAGACTGAGTGTGATGGACCTTGAAAGGCAGAAATTGATTTCAGAGCCCCAGAAGGAAAGAGGAGAAAGACAAAACTCTCTAGTTATGACTTTAAGAGCCAAAATGAAAATTCAGTAATCAATTTCTGCTGTATATTTCAAAAACAATTCAAGGATTAAAAAAAATGTTGATAAGTAAAATGGTGCTATGTTTATTTAGTAAGCTTCCATATGTCTAGTTTTACTGCATTTTACTAAGACACTCTATTTTTTAATGTTTTAAACACCATAATCGTATTCAACATGTAATGTCAGTGAATGAGAAGAGGGTCCACAGAAATGAATATACTGGTTCGGATACTCAGCATTTTTCTGGTGGGGTTCTCCAGAAGTAATGTGTTTCTATTAGGTTTTGTTTTTGAATTATAAAAGCAATATATACTCATGATTTTTAAGATAAGAAATATAGAGCATGAAAAGGTATGAAATAAAAAGTAAAATTTGAAACCATCCTGTTTCTACTTCCCACAAGTAACTTCTGTTAGCTTTTTAAAATGTCATTTCAGAAATCTATTCATATACAAGTGCATGTATGTACATACATGTGACACAGATATGCATACAAACACATGTGTATATTTTTCTATACCTTTTTCTTTACATAAACACAGCAAATTCTTTGTTCTTTGCTAGTGGCTTTTCTGGAGAAGGCAATGGCACCCCACTCCAGTACTCTTGCCTGGAAAATCCCATGGATGGAGGAGCCTGGTAGGCTGCAGTCCATGGGGTCACGAGGAGTCAGACACGACTGAGCGACTTCACTTTCACTTTTCACTTTCACGCGTTGAAAAAGGCAATGGCAACCCACTCCAGTACTCTTGCCTGGAGAATCCCAGGGACGGGGGAGCCTGGTGGGCTGCTGTCTGTGGGGTCGCACAGAGTTGGACACGACTGAGGCGACTTAGCAGCAGCAGCAGCAGCGGCTTTTCTGTTATTTGTCTCTTTCTGATTTCTAAGAGCTCTTTGTATGCTAATAAAATATGTATATTTTATGCATTTCAGTTGCTTAAATTGAACATTAATTTGTCATTTAATTTTGTCCTTCAACTTGATTTATGGTAGTCTGTTTTTCTCACTCTGAAATTTTTTATTTTGTTTTAGTGGAATTTATGTCCAAGATTATGAAATATGCAACATCATTTTATCTTTCCCACCTTTATGGCTTACATTTTTATAACAGCAGTTTTAGTTTTAACAGGAAGGTACAGAGATTTTCTGTAGACTCCCTGACCCCAGACAATTCTTGGCCTCCCATTGTCAATATCCTAAAACAGGGTATATTTGTTACAATTGATGCACCTATTGATACATCATTATCATCTAGAGTCTACAGTTTACATTAGGGTTCACTCTGGTATTGTATATTCTACAGATTTGAAAAAATGTATAATGCCATGTGTTCACCATCCATAGTATCATACATAATATTTCACTGTTGTAAAAATCTTCTATGCTCTGCCTATCCACCACCTCCAGAATTATTTTATAAATTTTTTTGTGTTTAAGTCTTTAAATCACCTGAAATTGTGCTTATATTCCAGCAGCTTTGATTGAAGTAACCATTTCTTAAAATGTCACCCTTACCATATATCAAAATCATATATATATCGTAGTATATTTCAGGATTCTCATTATACATTTTCTGTTTGTCTGTTTCTTCTCTAGAACTAAAGTCTTTGATTACTATACCTTTACAATGTTTTTAACATCTGGAATGAGTGATGCCTTTTTTACTTCTTTTTTCTCAAAAATTTCAAGATAATGACATGCTATTAGCTGTATGAGCTTTGGTATCATCTTTCAATTCTCAAAATAAAAAAAATTCTTACTGGTATTTTAATCATAATCTTATTAAAATAATATATTAATTTAGGAGAATCACCAGTCTTCAAATATTGACTATATCTATTCTGAAAACAAATTACATGTCTTTCAGATATCTGAATTTGTTTGAGTTATTTACTTTTCTTCTGTTTTTCTTATTAAATGGATTTATTTCTATTTTTTTAAAACTGTGCTCCGCTTATAAGGAGAGTCATTGATTCCCTACACTTATTATATATAACTAGTTACCTTTCTAGATTCTTTTTTTTTCCCCTAGTTTTCCATTGATTTTCTTTAAGTTTACAGCATATCATCATGAAAATCAGGATATAATTGTCTCCTCTTTTTATTTTCCTGATTATATTGAGATACAATTGACATAAAACATTATGCAAGTTAAAGCTATACAGTGTGATGATTTGATATATGTATATACTGTGAATGAATACCATAATTTAGTTAACACATCTATCACCTCAGATAGCTACTCTGTGTGTGTGTTTGTGTGGTGAGACCTTGTAAGATCTGTTCTCTTAGTAACTTTCAGGTGTACAATATAGTATTATTAACTATAGTCACTATGCTGTGCATTAGATCCCTAGAGCTTATTCATCTTAAAACTGGAAATTTGTGCCATTTCCCCAACCTCATCTCCCCCCACCCCTAGCAGCCCCAATCTACTCTTGTTTCTGAGTTCTGTTTTGTTTTGTTTTGTTTTGGTTTTGTCTTAAGAGTCCATGTATCAATGATTCCATTGTATAATGCCGATGGGGTTGATCCATGTTGTCACAAATGGCAGACCTTCCTTCATTTTTACAAACAAGTACTATTCCATTTATTTTTATATGTATTATATTTTGTATATGCATTCACTCATTGGCAGATACTTAGGTTACTTACATGTATTGACTATTGTAAATAATGCTTCAGTGAACATTGTGATACAAATATCTCTTTGAGATACCAATTTCATTATCTTCAGCTATATACCCAGAAGTGGGGTTGCTGGATCATATGCTAGTTCTGCTTTTAATTTTTTGAGTAACCACTATACTGTTTTCCATAGTGGTTGTACCAATCTACATTTCTTTACCCCAGTGCACAGGGGTTCCCTCTTTTTCAGTCCTTGCCAGCACTTGTTTATCTCTTGGTCTTTCTTATAATAGCCATTCTACCAGGTGTAGAGTGATATCTTATGGTTTTTATTTGTATTTCCCCAATGATTAATGATGTTAAGCACCTTTTTATGGAACTGTTAGTCATTTGTATATCTTTGAAAAAAAAAATCTATTCAATTCCTTTGCCCATTTTTAAAACTTGAGTTGTTTGGTGTTTTTCTTGCTGTTGAGTAGAATGAGTTTCTTGTATGTTTTGCATATTAACCCTATATCAGATAAATGATGTATAAATATTTTTTCTTATTCTTTATGTTGCCTTTTCATTTTGTGGATCTTTTCTTTTTTTTTTTTTTTACTGTGTAGATGCTTGCTTAATGAAGTCCCAATAATTTATTTTTGCATTTGTTTCTGATATCACATACAAAAAACTCATTTCCAAGACCAATATCAAGGAGCTTTTTCCTTAAGTTTTCTTCTAGGAGTTTAATGGCCTCAAGTCTTACATTAAGCATTTAATCCAATTAAGATTAGTTATTGTGAGTGGTATAAGACAGAGATCCATTTTCATTCTTTGGCAAGTGTATATTCAGTTTTCTCAACACCATTTGTTGAAGACACTATCTTTTCCCCACTGATTTTCTTTGGTTCTCTTGTCAACTTGGTCCCTTACTGACTGAATGCATGGGTTTATTCTGTGCTCTTGATTCTGGTCCATTGGTTTCTGTGTCTGTTTTGTGTTAATACCATGCTATATTGTTACTAAAGCTTTTTAATATAGTTTGAAATCAGGAAACATGATGCCTCCAGCTTTATTCTTCTTTGTCAAGATTTCTTTGACTATTTGGGACCTTTTGTGTTCTTTACAAATTGTTGCATTTGTTTTTCTTCTGTAAAAGACGCCATTGTATTGAATCTAAAGATGGCTTTTGATAGTATGGGCATTTTATTTAATATTAATTCTTTAAATCCATTAATATGAGATATCTTTCCATTCATTTGTGTTTTCTTTGGTATCTTTCATCAGCATGTTCTGGTTTTCAATGTATTGATGTTTCAGTCCCTTAGTTAAATTTATTCCCAAGTATCTTATTCTTTTTGAATCAAGTCATTTTCTTTATTTCATTTTCAGATTGTTCAGTGTATGTAGAAATACAACTGATTTTTGCATGTTGATTTTTCTCCTGCAACTTTACTGAATTCTTTTCTTAGTTTTAACAGTTTTTTGGTGTAATCTTAAGGTTTTCCCATTTACATAATATCCTGTATCCTGTGCATACAAGGAAAGTTTTATCCCTTCTTTTCCAATTGGACAGCTCTTATTTCTTTTTCTTGCCTGATTGCTCTGGTTAGGACTTCCACTATGTTGAATAAAAGTGATGAGAATGAGCATCATTTTCTTGTTCCTGATTTTAGTGGAAAGGTTTCAACCTTTCACTGTAAGTATGGTGTTAGCTGTAGGCTTGTCATATATTGGCCTTTATTATGTTGAGATTTTTTTTGTTGAGAGTTTTTATCCTGTAAGGATGTTCAGATCAGATCAGATCAGATCAGTCGCTCAGTTGTGTCTGACTCTTTGCGACCCCATGAATCGCAGCACGCCAGGCCTCCCTGTGCATCACCAACTCCCGGAGTTCACTGAGACTCACGTCCGTCGAGTCAGTGATGCCATCCAGCCATCTCATCCTCTGTGTCCCCTTCTCCTCCTGCCCCCAATCCCTCCCAGCATCAGGGTCTTTTCCAATGAATCAACTCTTTGCATGAGGTGGCCAAAGTACTGGAGTTTCAGCTTTAGCACCATTCCTTCCAAAGAAATCCCAGGGCTGATCTTGGATTTTCTCAAATGCTAGTGTTCGGCATCTGTTTAGATGATCATATGGTTTTGGTCTTCATTCTGTTAATGTGATGTGTCACACTTACTGATTTGCATATATTAAATCATCATTACATTCCATGATGAATCCCACTTGTTCATTATGCATGATCCTTTTAATGTGCTGTTGAATTCACTTTGCTAATGTTTTGTTGAGAATTTCTGCATGTATTTTCATTAGGGATATTGATCTATATTTTTCTTTTCTTGTGATAGTCTTATCTGGCTTTGGTATTAGGATAGGCTGGCCTTGTAAAACAAGTTTAGACATTTTCTCTCCTCTTCAGTTTTTTTTGGAAGGGTTTGTGAAGGATTCACCAGTGAAACCATCTAAGCCTACCTAGTCTTTTGTTTGTTGGGAGGTTATTGATTTTTGACTCTTATGTCCTTAATTGCTCTTTCATGTTTTTCTGTCTTCATGTTTCAGTCATGACAGGTTGCATATTTCTATAAGTGTATCCATTTTTCTAAGCTTTCCAACTTACTGGCATATTATTGTTCAGAGTAGTCTCTTAGTATCTTTTCTGTTTCTGTGGTGTCTGTTTTAGTGTCTTACCCTTCATTTATAATTTTATTTATTTGAGTCCTCTCTTTTTTTGCTTAGTCTAGCTACAAGTATGTCCATTTTGTTTATCTTTTTAAAGAGCCAAGTCTTAGTTTTGTTGATCTTTTCTTTTCTTTTCCTGTTCTCTATTTTGTTTATTTCTTCTCTCATCTTTATTATTTTCTTCCTAATGCTAACTTTGGAGAAGGCAATGGCACCCCACTCCAGTACTCTTGCCTGGAAAATCCCATAGACCAAGGAGCCTGGTGGGCTGCAGTCCATGGGGTCGCTAAGAGTTGGATACGACTGAGCGACTTCACTTTGACTTTTCACTTTCATGCATTGGAGAAGGAAATGGCAACCCACTCCAGTGTTCTTGCCTGGAGAATCCCAGGGACAGGAGAGCCCGGTGGGCTGCCGTCTATGGAGTCGCACAGAGTCGGACACAACTGAAGCGACTTAGCAGCAGCAGCAGCAATGCTAACTTTGGGCTTAGTTTGTTCTTTCTTCAAGTTCCTTGAAATATAATATTAGATTGTCTATAGAGATCTTTCTGTTTACATTTATAGTTATAAAACTTCCTGCTTGAAATGCTTTCACTGTATCACACTGGTTTGGGTGCTCTGTATTTCCATATATATTTGTTTCAGCATTTTTTATTCCCCTTTTGAGTTCTTCATTGATCCATTGGTTGTTTAGGAGCATACACTTTAATTTCAATGTATTTGTCTATTTTCCAACTTTATTCCTGTAATGATTTCTAAGGCAATGGCACCCCACTCCAGTACTCTTGCCTGGAAAATCCGATGGACCAAGGAGCCTGGTGGGCTGCAGTCCATGGGGTCGCTAAGAGTCAGGCACGACTGAGCGACTTCACTTTCACTTTTCACTTTCATGCATTGGAGAAGGAAATGGCAACCCACTCCAGTATTCTTGCCTGGAGAATCCCAGGGACAGAGGAGCCTAGTGGGGTGCCGTCTATGGGGTCACACAGAGTCGGACACGACTGAAGCGACTTAGCAGCAGTAGCAGCAGCATGGTTGGTGTAATTTCTCTCTTTTGAATTTGTTGACATTTCTTTTGTAGCTTAACATATGATCTACCTAGAAAATGTTCCATGTATACTTGAAAAGAATATATACTCTGTCACAACTAGGTGGAATATTCTGTACATGTCTCCTATCTATTTGGTCTATGGTATTATTCAAATCCTGGAGAAGGAAATGGCAACCCACTCCAGTACTCCTGCTTGGAAAATTCCATGGATGGAGGAGCCCGGTAGGCTATAGTCCATGTGATCACAGAGTCGGACACAAGAAACTTCACTTTCTTTCTTTCTGTAGTTCCTTTTGGAGAAGGAAATGGCAATGCACTCCATTGTTTTTGCCTGGAGAATCCCATGGACAGAGGGGCCTGGTGGGCTACAGTCTGTGGGGTTGCAAAGAGTCGGACACGACTAAGCAACTAACACACACACACACATAAATTATTAAAATCCACTATTTCCTTATTTGATCTCTGTATAGATTGATCTGTCCATTGTTGACTGGGGTGCCTTTTCCTTCCTAATGTTTATATATTTTCTTTTTCTTCTCCAACTTAATTGGCTAGTGTATTCAGAAAATATTAATATAATTACTTTAAAAGAACTGTCTTTCTTCCTTAGGTGCTTTAAGATCTACTCTTTGTCTTTGATCTTCAGCAATTTGACATGATGTGCCTAGAATATCTTTTTTTTAATATTTCCTTCTTGAGTTTTGCTGAGCTTTTTGGATCTGTTGATTTTTTTCACCACACATGGGAAATTTTCTAATATTTTTACTTATTCAAATATTTTTCCTCCCCCATTTTCTCTCTCTTCTCCTTAAGAGACTCAAATAATGTGCATGATATATTACTTGATATTGTTCCATACGTTCATGGGTCACTGAGACTGGATTTGTTTTTCCAAATATTTTTCTATCTGTCCTTGAGAAATTTTTATTTATTTATTTATTTATTTATTTTTATTTATTCAAGTTCTCTGCTGTTTCTCTATCCTCTCCAATATGCTATTAAGGCCAACCAGTGAATTTTCATTTTGATACTGTGCTTTTTATTTCTACAATTTCAATTTGATTCTTTTTTAAAACATATATTGTGGTAAAATATACATATTGTATTGAAAGTTGCTCAGTTGTGTCTGACTCTTTGTGACCTCATGGACTATTCAATCAGTGGGATTTTCTAGGCCAGAATACTGGAGCAGGTAGCCTTTCCCTTCTCCAGGGAATCTTCCCAACCCAGGGATCCAACTGGGGTCTCTTGAATTGTAGGTGGATTCTTTACCAACTGAGCTATCAGGGAAGCCCAAAATATATATAACAAGATGTATTACTTTAACTATTTGTAAGTATATTCAGTTGTTCTTTATTGTCTCTATTTCCCTGATAAATCTGTTTGTGAATTTATTATGATGGTATTTTCCTTTATATTCCTGATAAATTTTATAACAGCTTCCTTAAAATATCTGTCTGAGTCTTCTCAGAACCTGCTCTGTTGGAGGCTTTTGCTATGGCCTTTGGATCATATTTTACAGTTTATTCTTGTTTTTTACTCTATACAGAACAGATGATACATGTTAGAGATTCTGGATTCCATTATCTTCTTCTGAAGAGTATTGACTTATTTCCTAACAATTAAATCACTGGCTGCTAGTCTTTGTCTAGTAAAGGCTTGGTTTTATGTTAGAGTAGTCTCTTTTGGATTTGCCCTTAATCCAAGAGTGACTCAGTACAAGGATATAATCTTTACTCCTAAAACGTGGCCCTTGAGGGATTTCTGTGGAAAGCCTGGGTTTTTCACCAAGCTGCTTTAATTTGGTGAGATTCAAACTTCAAACTCTGTCTCACACAGTGGGCAGCAGTAGTAATCCCTGTTTCAGCCTTCCATCTGTTGCCACTGGGCTCTTTAGCATATTCCCCATAAATGCACAGTTCAGGGCTCAACTGTAATGGGAGTAGAGATGCAAATTGTTAACTCCTCCGTGTTTCTCTCTTTTCTGAAGTCCACCTCCCTGAACATTCAAGTATCAACCATTCTCTCAGCTTTGAATTCTGTCCTCTGACACCTCAGCCAGTAAAAGTGTGGCTTTTACATTAATTCTAGCTTCTTCCCCATCTTTTTCTCTCAAGGGAACTCATATAAATGTAGATTTTGCCCAGTGATGTTCTTCTCTTTCAAGGGTAAAATTTTTTCTTTTCTCCCTATTTTTGGTCCCTCTCTATTGTGTTTTCAAATAGTTCTTTTTATTTGTTTCAGTATTTTTCCACAGTTCAAAATTATTATCAATGGATTAACAAGTCTGAATCAAATATTCCTCATTTACCAGAATTGAAATTCCCAGGGTTTTTTATTTTCATATTTATCTGCTTCATTATTTTGCATTCATGTATATTATTTCAGTTCATGATCAGTTTAGTCACTTAGACCTAAATTTAATTCCTGGCTCTGACATTTATTATGTCATTACTTCAAATTTCTGATCTTTAGTGTCCTTATTTGTAAAATGGAAATGAGCCTATGTACCATAAAAGGTTAGTTGCTAATATTAAATGTGAAAATACATGTGAAACATGTGGCACAGGGCCCAGAACCTCACTGGCACTCATAATGCTGCTACTCTTCTTAACATAAAGATTCTATAAGATAGACGGTTAACTATTACCATATGGGATGCCTTACCTAAGATTGTACTGCTAGGTAAGGAGTAAGATCTATAGGAGTATAGATTAAGTAAGTCAATTCTGCAAGATAGTTATATGCCTCCCAGAGGTTCCTGCATCAGTGTTATCTATATACTAAGGAGAACCTATCAGATTATGATTCAAATAAGGAATAGAAAAGCAGGACTACTAACAGTAAGGTTGCAAGGTCAACGTTCTGGGCAATGTCCATTTCTCTTCTTTGAGCATTTAAGAGCCAGCCAACTGACTGGTGACCAGAAGATACTACTGTAGCATTTTGTTTTTCCTCTCAGAGAATAATGAGATTAAAGTAAACTTCCATTTTTAGAGCCACCCAGAATATTCAATGAGAATACTTAGGTCCAGTGAAGTAAGTGGTACTCATATATATGGTCAGTAAATATTGAGTACCACTGTGTAATGAACTGTTCTCTCCTCTGGATTTATTTGTGACTCACAAATGGATAATTTGTACCCCGGACAAACATGGAATTTCAGAAATTGGTTATTGAGTGAATTTCTCCGTGAATAGTTAACATCAGTATTTCTTCTGTCCGTATGTATTGTTTGGGGTTGTATTTAAGCAATGCATAGAATTTTGTGTGTGGGGTTTTTTTTTTTAAGTATTTGGCTATAGTGTAGCAATTTAATGCTATAGATAAAAGGGGAAACTGGTTGATGTTCCATCAGCTCTCTTTCTGGTAAGCATTATTACAGTTACTATTCATATTTATGCCTGTTCAAATAGAAACCCATCAATCATGCAAACTTAGGGCCAGATTCTGATCTCTAATGCATATAATGAATTGCAACATATTTTTTTCCACAAAAAAAATCTTCAATTGCATCTGAGATTAAAATCTGTCCTTTCAAGCTCATTTTATTTTTATCTCGACTAAAGCAAAATGCAGTGTCAGAAGAGGAAATAATTCCTGACAAGATGTGGGTTCTTTTTTTATACATAATTCTTATGAAATCAGGCATTCATATTTCTATAATCATAATAATGACTAAGAGAAAATAGATAAATTATTATTTATTCCTTTTAAAATGGAATCTTTTATCCTTTTGTAGTCATATGCACAAACTCAGATTGTAGGGAAAAGCCATATTATAAAAAGAACATAACCTAAGTTTATAATATATGAAAAGCAAACAAAGCCTATTTACATAGAACATGAAATTTATAAGAATATATTTTATATTTGCCTCTGTAAAAATTTCAGAGAAGGCAATGGCACCCCACTCCAGTACTCCTGCCTGGAAAATCCCATGGAGCCTGGTAGGCTGCAGTCTATGGGGTCGCTGAGGGTCGGACACAACTGAGCAACTTCACTTTCACTTTTCACTTTCATGGATTGGAGAAGGAAATGGCAACCCACTCCAGTGTTCTTGCCTGGAGAATCCCAGGGACGGGGGAGCCTGGTGGGCTGCCATCTATGGGGTCACACAGAGTTGGACACGACTGAAGTGACTTAGCAGCAACAGCTGTAAAAATTTAACAATTTTATTAAAACTTACCAATAGATTAAAATACTAAGACTATCTTATTTGGGGCATTTATTTTTTTTTTTACATGTAAGATAATTGAAAAGACGATTTGAAAATAAAATCTATATTTACATTTTTCCTCAGCTCAAGAAATTTGATTCAAACTGTGTTTATTGAGAACTTTTTATAACATCACATTCTGCTGTGCATTTCCAGAGAGTATAAAAAAGTGAATATAGTACCCCTTGCCTTAAAGAAGTATGTAGCTAGTAGGACAAACAAAAGCACACGTGTCACACCTGGATACAAACAGAGTGGAGAAACCTTCAGAGTATAGTTTTCAACAGTAAATTCTTAGAGCAGTGTTGTTGTATGCTGCTTATTTCAGAATTACAAGTGATCTTTAAGATTGCCCAGCACAGTGCCTGGAGCATAATAGGCGTTCAGTGAATGTTGAAAGAGTAGGTGAATATTCTCTCATACTTGAGATTGGATACAGGCTAGGACTATTCTGAATCTAGGTATGTGTGTTGACTGTGTGACTAAACCAGTTATTTTAGAATTAAAGTAATTTTATATGGGCTTCCCTGGTTGGCTCAGATGGTAAAGAATCTGCCTGCAATATGGGAGACCTGGGTTCAATCCCTCGGCTACAAAGATACTCTGGAGGAGGAAATGGCAACCCACTCCCAATATTCTAGCCTAGAAAATTCCATGAACAGAGGGGCCTGGTGAGCTCCAGTCCATGGGGTTGCCAAGAGTTGGACACAACTGAGGAACCCAGCACAGCATAATTTTATATGGATTTTACCATCTTTGTGACCTTGGATGCCTCCGTTTTTAACTCGGTTTTCCTCATGTGTGCTATGTGACTATAGTATCTATCTCATAAATTTGTTGTAAAGAGTAAATGAGATGATGTATTTCACGCCTATTTATAGTGGCTATAATAGTTTAGGTTACAAAAAATGTACAATTTAACAATTACTGTGAGTATCTTCATTATTTTTACAAATAAGAGAAAGTACCTATTATGAAACAGAAGTAGTTAAACCATAACATTGACATTGCATGTAAGTAGAAGAATTTTAACTCCAAATTCAATACTACTTCATTTTATCTATAATATTTGATTTTTTAAATAAGGGAAAATACTATAAGTTATAAATAAATTTATTATTTGATTTTGTACTTGGTAATTTTGTCTTTGTATAGTGAAAATTCAGTCACTTAGGAATGATTATTTACTCTTTCACCCATTCCACGATTATTAATTGAGCATCTACTCTTTACCAGGCATTAGATATGCACTAATGATAGCAGTGAACATGACTAACATGCCTTCAAGAAATTCTAGTTCACTGTTCACAGACCTAGATTTGGAAGTCCAGCCCTTCATAGATGGCTCACAGGTGATGAGCAGTGTCCTAGACGTAGATGTCACATGAATGACAGTTTCTTTTTTGGAATCCATGAATTATAACAAGACCAGACACCAATAGTCTTGAGAAGTTACAGTTTAGCCCACATTCCTGAAAGTTATATGTAATTGTTCTCCTCAGTCATTTTAAGAGAAAGATCCATTTTTGAGTGTGCTTTAAGAAATTATGAAGGCTTAGGTACAAATAAATAAAGTGAGCTCAGGAAGTACATGATCACAACTGAATCTAACTCTAGTGTTACAGTTCTGTTAATTATCTAGGCTACATTAAGTAAAAATAATTAAGTTTCTCTATCTTTTGTATATTAGAAAAGTCTGGACCGTGGATAGGTACCGAGGTTCATAACTATTTTCTGTTAGAAACTTTTCTTCCTGCTTCTCCACAATTAATCACCTTATTGCTAACTATGTGAAAGAACTTTGTTGATGAAAACAGTATACTAAACCTCAGAAAAGTCTGTATGGCCTTTCCTTCTCTGCTTTCCTATTTATTGTTTGAATGAAACAAATTTATTTTTGAGAGAGACTGAACAAACTAAGCATTTTCAGTTTTGTTTTGAGTTTAATTTCTTACCAATCGGAAGATTTGAGCAAATACCCTTGCCCCTTTTTGCCCAGCTATACGGTGCAGATGATAAACCTCTACTGGATTGTACTGTGATTCATATCTCAAAATAAGAATGAGGCTTTAGAAAGTATGAACTTTGACATAGCTAGCTATTGTTTTTATTGGCCAAAAAGAATGAATTATTACAGCCACAACTATTAATTAAGCATATTCTAAGTGCCATATGCTTCATATAGATTGTTGGTGTTGGTAGTCCTCACTGTAACTCTGCATGATACGAATAATTATTGCCTAATTATATATAAAAGAATATGGTCTTCAAAAACATTAACTGACTTTTCCACAGGTATTTGAGATAGTCAGTTGCACAGCTAGACTTCAAACCCATGTTTGTGTCAATCTGAATCCAGTGCTTGTTGCACCATATTACCTCTCTCTATTGGATACTAAAATACAGGAGTGGAGTGAGAAAGCTTATGCAGCCTTCAAGTCCCTGTTATGGCCTTACTCTTTTCTCCTCTTTTTAAAAAATTTACTCATTATAGGTACATGTTAATCAAATAATATTAAGTGTCCCCTCCATAGGAATCCACCTGAAGATAACTGCTTTTAGTTCTCAGTTTCTTTAAATTTTTTCAAGTATTTAGCCACCTAATTGTAAATCATGTGTGTTTTGTCATTGCTATGTCTATGTTTACCAATGGTAGATATTATTTATTGATAGAAATTATATTTTATCATAGATGATGACTTAGCTCACTGTGCCCCAATCTTGCAATATAGTTTTAAAAATTAACATTTACCTTATTGATGTTATATAACTATTATTCACTGCAAAACTGCAAAAAGTAATACATTGTAATTACAGTTACTTTCTTTTATAGCACTTTTTATTGCCTCTAGTTTTTTTCATTCTCTGTTAAGAGCTTTCTATAATTAGAAAGAAATTTTCTTTTCACCTATTCCTTTTCCTATCTCTATCACTATTCTTTGAAACTGAGATTGATATAAATGTTCATTTTTATCCAGTTAGTTTCTTTATTAAACTTGTAGCATGTTTTCTTGCAGACTCTGCAACTGATCCCTGCCAGAAATTCATTTTAATTCTTAAAGAGCCAATGCTCTTGCTTGGAAAATTTTGCCAAAATCCACATTTATAACATCTTTTGATAGACAAATTTAAACAAAGATCTTTGCTCTTTTCCTCACAGTAAATAGCTTCTATGGTAGGAGCAGTATTTTATTTTAATTAGTAAGTATTTTAAGTAAATTAGCAATGGCTTTCAGCAGAGCTTAGAAATATGTATAATGATACGCTCTTGGTTAGTGGACCTCCAAAATATTGAAATGGTAGATGGCATCAGCTGTTCATTTGATCCCTCAAAAAAGCTATCCTTTTGCAGCATATAGAAACAGCTAGAGAAGATGGTAGCTCAAAGCCAATGCGAATATTTTGTCCCTTTAAGGAATATTGTTGTTGTTCAGTGCCTAGGTCATGTCCAACTCTTTGCAACCGAATGAACTGTAACCTGCCAGGCACCTCCATCCATGGGATTTACTGGGTAAGAATACTGGAGTGGGTTGCCATTTCCTCCTCCAGCGGATCTTCACAACCCAGGGATGAAACCCATGTCGCCTACATTACAGGCAGATTATTTACCACTGATCCACCAGGGAAGCCCTTAAGGAATATAACAATTACTTTAAATCTACTTCAGTTTAGTTCACTCACTCAGCCGTGTCCAGGTCTTTGTGCCCCCATGGACTGCAGTACGCCAGGCCTTCCTGTCCATCACCAACACCCAGAGCCTACTCAAACTCATGTATATCGTGTTGGTGATGCAGTCCAACCATCTCATCCTCTCTAGTCCCCTTTTCTTCCTGCCTTCAATCTTTCACAGCATCAGGGTCTCTTCGAATGAATCAGCTCTTCACATCAGGTGTTCAAAACATTGGAGTTTCAGCTTCAGTGTCACTCTTTCCAATGAATATTTAGGACTGATTTCCTATAGCATGGACTGGCTGGATCTCCTTGCTGTCCAAGGGACTCTCAAGAGTCTTCTCCAGCACCATAGTTCAAAAGCATCAATTCTTCAGCACTCAGTTTTCTCTATGGTCCAACTTTCACATCCATACATGACTACTGGAAAAAACATAGCTTTGACTAGAGGGACCTTTGTTGGCAAGGTAATGTCTCTGCTTCTTTATATGTTGTCTAGCATAGTCATAACTTTTCTTCCAAGGAGCAAGCATCTTTTAATTTCATGCCTGCAGTCTCCATCTACAGTGATTTTGGAACCCCAAAAAATAAAGTCAGCCACTGTTTCCATTGTTTCTCCATTAATTTGCCTTGAAGTGAGGTACCAAATGCCATGATCTTAGTTTTTGAATGTTGAGTTTTAAGCCAACTTATTCACTCTCCTCGGTTGTTGATATTTCTCCCAACAGTCTTTATTGAAGCTTGTGCTTCATCCAGCCCAGCATTTTTCATGATGTACACTGCTTATAAGTTAAACAAGCAGGTGACAATATACAGCCTTGACATACTCCTTTCCCAATTTGGAACCAGTCTGTTGTTCCATGTCCAGTTCTAATTGTTGCTTTTTGACCTGCATACAGATTTCTCAGGAGGCAGGTCAGATGGTCTGGTATTCCCATCTCTTTCAGAATTTTCCACAGTTTGTTGTGATCCACACAAAGGCTTTGGCATAGTCAATAAAGCAGAAGAAGATGTTTTTCTGAAACTCTTGTTTTTTCGATGATCCAGCAGATATTGGCAATTTGATCCCTGGTTCCTCTGCCTTTTCTAAAACCAGCTTGAACATCTGGAAGTTCACAGTTGACATACTTTTGAAGCCTGTCTTGGAGAATTTTGAGCATTACTTTGCTAGCATGTGAGATGAGTCCATTGTGCAGTAGTTTGAAAATTCTTGGGCATTGCCTTTCTATGGGATTGGAATGAAAACTGACCTTTTCTAGTCCTGTGGCCACTGCTGAGTTTTCCAGATTTGCTGGCATATTGAGTATAACACTTTCACAGCATCATGTTTAGGATTTGAAATAGCACAACTGGCATTCCATCACCTCCACTAGCTTTGTTCATAGTGATGCTTCCTAAGGCCCACTTGACTTCACATTTCAGGATGTCTGGCTTTAGGTGAATAATCACACCATCATGGTTATCTGAGTCATGAATATCTTTTTTGTATAGTTCTTCTGTGTATTCTTGCCATCTCTTCTTAATATCTTCTGCCTCTGTTACATCCATACCATTTCTGTCCTTTATTGTGCCCATCTTTGCATGAAATGTTCCCTTGGTATCTCTAATTTTCTTGAAGAGATCTCTAGTCTTTCCCATTCTGTTGTTTTCCTCTATTTCTTTGCATTGATCACTGAGGAAGGCTTTCTTATCTTTCCTTGCTATTCTTTGGAACTCTGCATTCAAATGAGTATATCTTTCCTTTTCTCCTTTGCCTTCTGCATATTTTTTTTTCTCAGCTATTTGTAAGGCCTCCTTGGAAAACTATTTTGCCTTTTTGCATTTCTTTTTCTTGTAGATGGCATTGGTCACTGCCTCCTGTACAATGTCACAAACCTCCGTCCATAGTTCTTCAGACATTCTGTCTATCCAATCTAATCCCTTGAATCTATTTGTCATGCTCACTGTATAATTGTAAGGGATTTGATTTTGGTCATACCTGAACTGGTTTTCCCTGCTTGCTTTGATTGAAGTCTGAATTTGGCAATAAGGAGCTCATGATCTGAGCGACAGTCAGCTCCCGGCCTTTTTTTTTTGCTGACTGTATAGAGCTTCTCCATCTTTGGCTGCAAAAAATATAGTCAATCTGATTTTGGTATTGCCCATCTAGTGATGTCCATGTGTAGAGTCTTCTCTTTTGTTGTTGGAAGAGAGTGTTTGCTATGACCAGTGCATTCTTTTGGGAAAGCTCTGTTAGCCTTTTCCTGCTTTGTTTTGTACTCCAAGGCCATATTTGCCTGTTACTTCAGGTATCTCTTGACTTCCTACTTTTGCATTCTAGTCCCCTATCATGAAAACAACATCCTTTTTGGGTGTTAGCTCTAGAAGTTCTTATAGGTCTTCATAGAATCATTCAACTTCAGCTTCTTCAGCATTACTGGTTGGGGCATAGACTTGGATTACTGTGATATTGAATGGATTGCATTGGAAATGAACGGAGATCTTTCTGTCGTTTTTGAGAAATAATCCAAGTACTGCATTTTGGACTCTCTTTTGACTATGATGGCTACTCCATTTCTTCTAAGGGATTCATGCCCACAGAAGTAGAAATAGTGGTCATCTGAGTTAAATTCACCCATTCCAGTCCATTTTAGTTCACTGATTCCTAAAATGTCGATGTTCACTCTTGCCATCTCCTGTTTGACCACTTCCAATTTACCTTGATTCACAGACCTAACATTACAGGTTCCTATGCATTATTGCTTTTTACAGCATCGGATTTTACTTCCATCACCAGTCACATTCACAACTGGGTGGTGTTTTTGCTTTGGCTCCATCTCTTCATTCTTTCTGGCGTTATTTCTCCCCTGATCTCCAGTAGCATATTGGGCATCTACCAACCTGGGGAGTTCATCTTTCAGTATCCTATCTTTTTTGCCTTTTCATACTGTTCATGGGGTTCTCAAGGCAAGAATACTGAAGAAGTTTGCCATTCCCTTCTCCAGTGGACCAGAACTCCACCATGACCCATCCATCTTGGGTGCCCCTACATGGCATGGCTCAGTCTCATTGAGTTAGACAAGGCTGTGTTCCACATGATCAGATTGGTTAGTTTTCTGTGATTGTGGTTTTCATTCTGTCTGCCCTCTGATGGAGAAGGATAAGAAGCCTATGGAAGCTTCCTGATGGGAGAGACTGACTGAGGGAGAAACTGGGTCTTGTTTTCATCACTGGGGCCATGCTCAGTAAATCTTTAATCTAATTTTCTGTTGACAGGCAGGGCTGTGTTCCCTCCATTATTTGACCTGAGGCCAAACTATGGTGGAGGTAATGAAGATAATGGCAACCTCTTTCAAAAGGTCCCATGCACGTACTGCTGCCCTCAGTGCCCGCAACACTGCAGTAGGCCACCACCCCCCACGCCTCTGTCAGAGACTTCTGGATACTCACGGAAAAGTCTGGGTCAATCTCTTGTGGGGTCACTGCCCCTTTCTCCTGGGTCCTGGGGTGCACAAGGTTCTTTTTGTGCCCTCCAAGAGTCTGTTTCCCAGTCCTGTGTAAGTTCTGGCAGCTCTGTGGTGGGGTTCATGCTGACCTCCTCCAAGAGGGCTTATTCCATACCCAGGTCTACTGCCACCAGAGCCCCTGCCCTGCAGCAGTCCACTGCTGACCCGTACTCCACAGGAGACATTCGGACACAGTTCTGTCTCAGTCTCTGTGGGGTGTCTGGGTCCTGGTGCACAAAAGGTTTGTTTGAGCCTTCTGAGCATCTCTGGCAGTGTTTGATTCTGAACTTGATCTTGCCCCTCCTGCCATCTTGCTGGGGCTTTTCCTTTGCCCTTGGACGTGGGGTATCTCCTCAAAGTAGTTCCCACGCCATGCAGCCACCACTCCAGCCCCACGCAGCTGCCACAATTAGTCACAAATAACAGATATCTATCTTTCTCTCTTTAGTTGCTAAGTTGTGTCTGATTCTTGCGAACCTGTGGATTGTAGCCTGCCAGACTTCTCTGTCCATGGGATTCTCCAGGCAAGAATACTGGAGTGGGTTGCCATTTCCTTCTCCAGGGAATCTACCAACCCAGGAATCGAACCCGGGTCTCCTGCATTGCAGGCAGATTTTTTACCAACTGAGCTATGAGGGAAGCCCTTTAAATCTACTAAGCGCCTTTGGAATAAGTTATGTAGTGTATTGTGCATACTGAGAATATTTGGAAGTCCCACTATACCTAATGACTTATAAAACCCTAAATCCACTGGTGCTAGTAACCCCTGATGATGGAATCTATAAAAAAGAAATGAGTATGTCAGACCTTGGAAATATGTCATGTTGAGTCTATTCAAATTATGTATTAATAAATAATGTAAGTGAAATAGTGAGTGAAGGTCTGCAATCAAACATTTCATATTCAATAAAGTGAGTTAAAATACACTTTAAGGGTATCTTTCAGAAAGTAGGGATTCTAAACTGAACAAAAGAGAAATAAATTCAAGGTTTGCAAAACAGTGTTTCCTTTTGAAAAGTTTTTTGATGAAGAGCTATAATTAACATGTTAAATTCTACCTGATACAGTGTTTATTTTTTAAAACAATGCTAAAGACTGTAGGGGAATATGAGTTAAGTATAATACTACTTTGTAAAAATAAAAATATTATCAGATGAGGACAAATTATTAAGTGTCTTTTCAGTAGAGTTATTTGGAGTTGGAGTGGAGGGATGCAACTTTTTTATTCTCCATATAATTTGAGGTTTTTTTCAAAGTGAGTAACTGTGTTTTTTAAACTAGAAAAAAAAAAGAGAGATTTTAAAGAAATTAGTATAAGATGGATAAACCTGAAGGAAAAAAAGAAAATTTAACCTTTATATCTTGTTAGTATGGCAGACTACATATCCTAACATCTCAGTATAAATGAGTAAAAAGGATCTGATAGTTTAAAAATAGTGTTTGCATGCAACTGTGAACTAGAAACATGATGTGGAAGTTGGTGATGGTTGTTCAGCCTAAGAGGTTAAAGCAAACAAACCATAGCAACAACAAAAAACTTAGGTAGAAATGCAGTTCAGTCATGTATGCCTTAGAGTATTTATTGAATCTGGTAAACTCTGGGCTTGAGTTTTCATATACGTGTTCCTTATTGAAAGAGGAACAGAAGACAGTCAAGATCCTTATATTTAAGCATGAGGTCCCCTCAGCATAGACTTCCACAGCTCCATACCTTCATTGTAGGAGTACATAATAAAATCAGCCTGTCACCTCCCGCAGCACTGCAAGGAAAAATGATTGGGTCAAACCTTAGCACTGAATACAGTGAAAAGAATATCTGCCTAATCACTTTTAACCACTAGCTGATCTTGTGGATTTGCTACTGAAATTCACACTACTTAGGTGTTACAAATGATAAAATTAAAGCAAGAATTTACAGTGGTCCTAAGTTTAAAATCCTTCAAGTACCTGGCAGAAGCAAACATAAATCCCCTCTACATTCAATACAGGACTCAAAAAATTCCCACAGGTAATTTTTTTTAATGAGTTTACAATCAAAAATTTAAAAGTAAGGTGTCATAAATGAGTATCAGAAACCATATTTAAGAGAGTAAGATTTGCAAAAATCTCATAAAGTTATCAAACAAAATGAAACAAATCTGTTTTAATAAAGAAATAAAGGTAATGAAAGAAGAATAATGAAGTGGGGAGACTTTACCTACCAGATGTGAAGATTTGGTATAAAGTTTTAGTAATTAAATACAGCAATATACTGGCACAAAGATAAATAGATTGGCCAGTGAAACAAGATAGCCCAAGAATATCTATGTGGTTGGTAATAGAATATAACAGAGCTAGTATTATGATAAGGATTGACTATTTAATAAATGATTTGGGCTCATTGATTATTCAGTAAGGGAAAACATGACAGAAATACTTCCTATATTTTTTTAATTTTATTTTATTTTTTAAATTTACAATATTGTATTGGTTTTGCCATATATCAACATGCATCCGCCACAGGTATACACGTGTTCCCCATCCTGAATCCTCCTCCCTCCTCCCTCCCCATAGCATCCCTCTGGGTCTTCCCAGTGCACTAGCCCCAAGCATCCAGTATGGTGCACCGAACCTGGACTGGCGACTCATTTCATATATGGTATTATACGTGTTTCAATGCCATTCTCCCAAATCATCCCACCCTCTCCCTCTCCCACAGAGTCTAAAAGACTATTCTATACATCAGTGTCTCTTTTGCTGTCTCGTGTACAAGATTATTGTTACCATCTTTCTAAATTCCATATATATGCGTTAGTATACTGTATTGGTGTTTTTCTTTCTGGCTTACTTCACTCTGTATAATAGGCTCCAGTTTAATCCACAGCTGTGGTACATATACACAATGGAGTATTACTCAGCCATTAAAAAGAATGCATTTGAATCAGTACTTCCTATATTTTTAATTGGATTTTTCTTTCAAATGATCCTTTATTTCTAAGCCTCTTAACCTGTCTATCCACCTGCCCACTTATCAAATGAGGCAAAATCCACTACTTTGTATTGCTCATTTATTGTTTTGGTGGGGGGGAATTAAGGAGAAAATTTAAATTGTTACACTGGAAGAGTTAACCTCTGTGCTGACTCACTCCCATATCTATGTCTACTTCCACCCAATCCATTAGTCCCTTCTGTTTCTGACCTTTGACACAGTCGTTACGTTACATTCATCATTCTTCTATATTATCAAGTAGATACTATATTATCTACTTAAGAGTTCCTGCTGATAGTTTTCCCCAGACATGATTCATATAAACATATATCTTTTTGTTGTTGTTGATAAATCTTTTTAAATTGTGCCCTGTTTTAACTGTGAATCTTTTTGCACAGTATTATTAGTTACCTTACTCTTTTTCTCCCCTTTGCTGTTACCATCTAAATCAGTGGTTCTCAAGCAAGGCTAGTTTTTTCTCCTGAATGAACATTTGGCAATGTCTAGTGTCATTTGGGGTGGTTATGGGTGCAATATGATATGAGGCCAGGAATGCTGCTATGCATCAGACAATGCGCTGGACAGCCTGCCACAACAAAGAATTATCTCCCCCAAAATGTAAATAGTTGAGAAACCTTGCCCTATATAACTGCCTATCTAGATAATTTCTTATCATTCTTGTCTTCTTTCTGTTTTTGGCACTTCTGGATGTACCTGCCCTTCTAAGCCATCTTCCTAATGTGATATATACTGTGTTCTGAATTCTGTTACTACAACTAAAGCCTAGCCATGAGATGGCCTTTATCTTCACTGGGTGCCACAAAATAATACAGAAAGTGGAAAGTGGAATGGCAGAAATAGGTTTCCCTGTCCTGCTTTCCTGTATCAGATGTTTTCACCCTGTAGATTATGATCTTTAGGCAAATTAATGAAACACACATAGTGATGCTGCCTTATTTTTCATTCCCAGACTATATGGGAAAAAACATTTACTGGGTGGCTAGTTATGTGTGCCAGTCATTATACAAAGCTAGTGTTTGCAGCAGTTTAGCTCATTGGCTCTCAAAAAAAACCTTTCTAAGAGAAAGGTTATTATTATTAATTTTTAGAGGAAAACGGGGACTTAGAAACTAAATGAACAGAAATGCCATGCTCAGTTTCACACAGAAATCGGGATTTGATCCCAAGACTTCAAGTTTAGTGTTCTTTCTACTATCCCACTCGACCACTTGAGACTTTTATTACTTGCAACATGTCTGTTTTATGTAGTTCTTTCTTAAGATTTGGTTCTGTTTTCCAGAAAATAAACTATTTGAAAAATAGTGTGGCTTAAAAAAAAAAAATAAGTCCTCTTTTCATGCTTTCCTTCATTTCTTAAAGGAGTATTTTAGAGCAGTTGTACATTCACAACAAAATTAAGAGAAAGTTACAGAGATTTCTCATATAACCCCTGATGCTACATATGCATAACCTATGCCATTATCAGTATCACTAACCAGAATGGTAACATTTTTTTTACCCAGCCTGAACCTACACTGACACAGCATAATCACTACATTAGTCTTTACTCTTGGTACATTCCATAGGTTTGACCAAAGTATAATGACATATATCCACCATTATGTTACTGAGTATTTTCACTGCCCTAAAAAGTCTTTTGCTGCACTCTGTATACTCATCCCTATATACACCTCATCCCTGGCAACCACTGATCTTTTTACTTTCTCCATAGTTTTGCGTTTTCCAGATATCTTAGAATCATACACTAGGTAGCCTTTTCAGATTGGCAGTTTTTACTTAGCATGCATCTAAGATTCCTCTGTGTCT
This sequence comes from Bos javanicus, assembly GCF_032452875.1. NCBI lineage: Eukaryota > Metazoa > Chordata > Mammalia > Artiodactyla > Bovidae > Bos > Bos javanicus. Next base: position 47,957,671 of record NC_083869.1, on the reverse strand, counting down.
TTTTATGGCCTAATACATCATTTCTTTTTATCACTGAATAATACTGTTATCTGTTGTCTGGATATACAGTACTTGATCCATTCATCACTAAGGGACATCTTGGTTGCCCCCAAGCTTTGACAATTAAAAAAAATGCTGCTGTAAACTCGTATGTACAGATTTTTCTGTGAGCCTTAAGTTTTCTACTCGTTCAGGTAAATACCAAGGATCGACAGGGTTACATAATAAGAATATGTTTAGTTTTTTAAGAAACCACCAAACTGTCTTCCAAAGTGGCTGTACCATTTTCCATCCCCACTGGCAATGTATGAGAGTGACCTTTGCTCTACACCTCCCCAGCGTTTGATGTCAGTATTCACATTTTGGCCATTCTAATAGTGTAGTGGTATCTCATTGTTTTAATCTGCATTTCCCCTTTTCTTCATTTTTCACCCTGCCATAATTCAGGGTGCCAGTGTTATGGGTACAAAAATACTTAACAAATATTCTTTAAAAAGGAAAAAACACAAACAGGTTGGTGGCAGATGAGCATAAAGAGGAAAGGTAGGAATGCTGGACTTCTTCAAAACAATATAAGAAACCTGCCAGAGCAGTTATTTCAAACAGAAAAGGCTTGGTTTGCATTATAAATTAGGACTTTGCTTATATTTCCTTTTGACTCAAGAAATACTGTGTTGTGGAAGCCCTTACTGCTTGATGTATTTGAATCATTTATTTTACTGATTTGTATCTTCTTGTTGCAGTGAGATTAAATGTCATGGTGAGTAAAGAAAGGCAAGACCTCCCATGCATTGTGGACTTCCTTGTGACTCACCATTCTTGTTATCATCAAAATAATAAATGATTGGTCTTCATTCTCATAATATTTTGGTCTGTATGACCATTTTGATGAAATGAGAAAAGTCATTTGAAAATATTCAAGAACTATTCAAATATAAAAGAAAGTTTTCAGTAGCTTACTATACCTAATAAGCAATTGTCTATATTAATTGATTTAAAGCATACATTTTACATTTTTATTCAGTTTAAAGTGTCTGTTAGTCCTGGTTTTTTCTTAGAGTTGTGGTCTTTTTTCAGAAGAATTATTCCTAATTTTAAATGAAATTAGAGTTCTATTTTAATTTTAGTTCTGCATGTGTAACTTAAAACAGTAAATGTAAAAGCATATCAAAAGTAATATTTTAAATGTATATTTATTCAATAGTTAATGCAAATATTGATTTCTTCTAACATTTTACTTACCTGTGTCAAGAGTGCAAGTCGTTTTGAGAGGGGGGATAAGTTGTCATAACCTGTGCAACTCCTGCCTTGCTTTCATCAGTAGGAAATCATGGATGAAGTATTAAGTATATTAGAGACATGAATATATTTTAGAGGTTATGTGAATGATCTTACTAAAAATTATTCTCAATTAAGTGTGCTCATTTTTGTTACACTTCACCCATGCAAGAAAGAGTTTGGATAGATCTGGAGGCATGGTTGGCTGTCACAGTGGTTGGAGGAAACTACTCCTTAGGTGAGCACTCTGAAAGATATTGATTCATATTTCTACTTATAAACAAGTGTAAGACACTAGGTAACTTTGTGAGAGATCTCTGAGAGTTCAGGGATTTCCAAGGCTAAATCTTTAAACTGAACAAACCTCCTCCACTCATGAGGATGTTTATTGAATATATCAAATTTACCTATGTCACATGGCAATAGGTGTTTGAACAGTGTTTCTTGAACTGTTCCTGGACGCATTTTTCTCCAGTGATGGCCCTTAAGAAAAGAGTGCAGAAATGGAAATAGGGACTTAATCTCTTTATTATTAGGAGATTATTAACACAGAGATACTGAAACTCAACATCAACAATTGGTTTAAATCCAGGTAAAGTGAAAGTGAAGTCTCTCAGTCATGTCCAACTCTTTGCGGCCCCGTGGACAGTAGCCCACCAGGCTCCACCGTCCATGGGATTTTCCAGGCAAGAATACTGGAAAATTGCCTTCTCCAGGGGATCTTCCCAACCCAGGGATAGAACCCGGGTCTCCTGCATTGCAGACAGACACTTTACTGTCTGAAGGGCTTACTAAATATCCTGGTATTTTATCTGGTACAAGACCAAGATTCAAAGCTAGAGAACTCTAGTTGGAGATTGTCATACTATCATCCACACCATAGACTGAGAAAATTGATAAAGGGAATTGACACATATTGACCACTGCTATTTGCTAGACATTATAATGAAAAGGTACTATGGATATATTCATTCATTTGTAAAATAAAATTTTGCTCTGATATATGGTAGGAAAACTACTGGAGAATATGTAGCTCCTTTAACCCAAGAACATCCAATGTGATGAAGGAGACACAAAAGCAGTCAATTGTAACTACATATGATAAATACTGTTATGTGGAATACATATTGGTGCAGTGGGGGCATACACATTTATTCCTGACGTGAATAACTGGGAGGTCTGGAAATGCTTTTAACAGAGAATGTGACATGAGTCTATTTATATCACCTAATGTTCAAAAAACTGTGTTGTACATATTTATAGATGAAACTGAAGTACAGAAAGACTGCCTAATCTATATAGCGCAGCTGGGAAAGAATCTGCCTGCAATGCAGGAGACCCCCTTCAGGGGTTCAGAAGATCCCCTGGAGAAGTGATAGGCTACCCACTCCAGTATTCTTGGGCTTCCCTGGTGGCTCAGATGGTAAAGAATCCTCCGGCAATGAGGATGTAAGATCGCCAAGCAATTTTAAAGACACAGTTGAGGTTTTAAATAAAAATATATCTTGGCCCAAATCTTTACAATTATGGTGTATGTTGTGTGTGTGTGTGAGAGAGAGAGACCACTGAGAGATGGTTGGCGGGGGTGGGGGTGGGTGGGAGGGGGACGGGGGTTGGGAGAGGAAAACAGAAAGGAGAAATCTAGAAAGGCAGGTAGGATAAAAGGTTATAAATACTTGAAAGTTAATAAATCTTTTCCTGCTTGCCTGCTCAGCTTCATGGCCAATTTTTTGTGCTGTTTTATAAATTGGGAAAGGAGGAGAACTGAAAGAAGCTGAGAGATCTTGATTGATTACATTAGGAAGTTAAAGGGAGAAAAGAATCAATCCAGAAGGAGTGAAGAAGATGTTGTATTGGAGAAAAATGTCATATTGGAGGGAACTTGGAGAGAGAGTTTGAGGAAGACTAGGAGTGTAAGATGAGATTCTGGGGCATGCACCCTGCTCTGGGCAAAAGAGAATTTTAAGCTGTTTTATCGTGCATTAACAATTAAATCCTACATAGTGCTTCTTCATGAGAGTTCAGTAAACATTTAAAATCTCGTTTCATTGAAGTGCTTTTGGGATATAGGCTGATGTTTTCTTTGTTTGTTTTTATGGTATTATGAGTATTATGAGTCTGCCCAAAAGGCAGCTTGGCTTTATATTGTTGTTTAGTTGCTCAGTCGTGTCCAACTCTTTGTGACCCCATGGACTAACCCACCAGGCTCCTCTGTCCATTGGATTTCCCAGGCAAAAATACTGGAGTGGGTTGCCATTTCCTCCTCCAGGGAATATTCCTGACCCAGGGATCAAACCCACATCTCCTGCTTGGCAGGCAAATTCTTTACCGCTGAGCCATCTGGCTTTATATAAGTTACTTCTAATTTCTCTACCAGAACTCCAGCAATTTTACAGCTTCTACTAAACATTTTGTAAGACAAATACATACTTGTTCCACTGTATAGATGTATCATAATTCAGAAATCACGTATCATTGAACACTTAGGTTGTTACAGTGTTTTATCATAAATAGAGCTTGTAAATGTTTTTCATGTTATCAGATAGAAAAATAAACTGCTAGAAATATACTTGCTTGTTAAAAGGTATCACATTTAAAGATCCTTGGTTGTTATCTTCAAGTTACTTTTCAGAAAACTGTATGAATATATGCATATAAATGTGTGCTAATTTTTTCCCAAAGTTCTAATGTAAACATTTCAAGCTTTTTGTCTTTGCTATTCTGATTGATGAAGAGTAGGATTTTTTTTAATTAAACATTTTTTGAGTCCTTGCTCTATAGATTGGACACAGGCCTAACTTCTGGGAATAGACAAGTTCCTTATTCTTGCGGAGCTTACATTGTATAGTGTGCATGAAGTTATAGCCTTAGGGTAAGAAAAACAGGTTAGGAAAGAGAAGAAAAAAATACTTAAATGCATTTGCAAAGAAGGGAGGATTAGAGGATGATCCAGATGGTGGCTTGGACTAGGGTAGCGGAGGACAGAAGATTTTCAAGAAAAGTGAGAAAGATTTTCTCTTTTTGTTTTAATATCAGAATAAGGCAAAGATAATACAAATCTGAAAAGTTATAGACCAGTTTCACAGGAACAGTATGATGCAAAACTCCTAAATAAAGTATTGGCAAATTGAAGTAATGTTTGTGTGTGAGTGTTAGTATCTCCAGACTGTATAGGTTTTATGAAAGGAATTCAAGAATAGTTCAGTCCTTTAAAAAAACAAAAAAACTATCAAAGTAATCTACTACATTGAATAAATTAAAGTGGAAAATTATATGATCAACACAATAAATGTGAAAAGAACATTCAATTAGATCCAGCAATAATTATAAGAAAAATTTAAATGAGTAAAGCAAAAACCAGCACGGATGCCATTTGAAAGTCTGAATAAAATAAAATGTTGCCTATTATTCCAGCTTTTCCACATATTCAAAGTTCTACCCAGTACAGTAAATAAAATAGAGAGAAATGTACAGATTGGCTAGCAAAATACAAAATGTCATTATTTGCAGATGTTACTGTTATCTGTGTAGAATTAAAAGAACATATCAGCAAACTTGCTGGGTAAAAAATAAACTCTCAAAATCAGTAACTCTCCCGTCTACTACTAATCAGCTTTTTAAAAAGATAAAAAGGATATTAGTAATAACAAAAATTATACCAAGAATAAACATAAAAAGAATGTTCTGAACAGTATATCTGAAGAAAATTATAAAATTACAAAGCTTTGATGAAAGAGATTTAAAAACACATTAACAGATATATATTGGTTTGACTATTTATAGAAAAGATGCAACATAACACAGAAGCATTTCAAATTAAACATGGGAAAATGAGTCAATATTTATTCAGTAAATTACTGTGGATTATTCAATAAATAGTATTGTGGAAATTTGGAATGAAATTAATAACACTAGTCTCATAATTTACACCAAAGTAAAGATCAAAAGGATTAAATTTGCAGTTTTTCTCACCTTATTTTTCACTATGAAATATTTCAGATAAACTACAGAGTAAGTACCTTTAAATGATTTTTTTCTCACTTATAAAAAAAGAAACAGTATATTACTGACAAAGCTAAAACCCATTTTCTATCCCTTGTCCAGTCTTCCCATTTCAGAAGTAACCACTGTTCTGAAATTAATATGTTGAAACGCATGGGTGTTTTTATATATTTTCTAAATGTATATTGATAAACAGTATTCATTAATTTTGTTAAACTTACATTTAAGTCCATGTTCATCTGCAGGGCTTAAATCCACCTGGAATGTGCGTTGCATATGATTTAAGGTATGGGATCTAATTTTTCCACATGAATAGCATTTTGTCCAAAAGAGCCCATTCTATTTTCACTGATTTTAATAGTATAACTTCTGTGAGGTTTACTAGCATTACCAGCTTTGTATGCTTTTTTGTTGCTATTGTGTACTTTCTTTCCTATTACATTTTCTACTGTTTATATTTATTTGAGACTCTTCTTGTTCTTAATTTTGTTCTAATTTCATTTTTACCAGACTTCCTTCATGAAATACCATATTACTTTAGTTGTTACATTAGGGTTTTATATGTAGATAAGTTTATCATTAGCAATAATGATAATTCCAGATCTTTTCTAGTATTTGTATCATGATTTTCTCATTCAGGTCTATTGGCTAATTCTTAAAAAATAATGAAAAGTGTGCAGTTTCTTATTTTCTTAGAGTATTTAAAATAGAAATAGCTAGTGAACTGCATCAAATAACTTGAATCATTTATGGTGATAATCATATGAGGTGGGTTTACCTCATGTTAATTTAATAGTGCAGGCATGCTTGGCCATTCAGTCATATCCAGCTCTTTGCAATAGCATGGACTGTAGCCCACCAAGCCAGTATCCTTGTCCATGGAATTTTTCGGCAAGGATACTGGAGTGGATTGCCATTTCCTACTCCAGGAATTTAATAGCGTATTTTCTTACATTAGATAGATATCTCACAATTCCCATGTAAAATCTCTTTGGTCATATATTTGATTAGCTTATTTTAAAAATCTAATTTCTGTGTAGGTAGACCAGGAATTTGTCTTTTTACTTATATCTTTTGCCCTTAGTTTCTGGTAGAGTGCCTGACGTAGAGTAAACACGTGGCAAATATTTACTGAATTAAAGAATAGATGAGATAACTTTACAGTTTCTCTTTTTATCTTGTCGTTGTCATGTTTTTTACCACAATATAGTAGTTTCAAAAAATGTATTTAAAGACTTTTCTTCTTTCTCTAAATCCTTCAAATTAGTTAAGTAGCACTGGAACTATCTGTTTTATTGGTCTTAAAAAGAGCTAGCTTTTGTTGTGGTTGTTAAAGTCTGACTTTGAGGGTTCTGTTGCATTCATTTCTATTTTTTATCACAGTCTGCTTTTTTTGCTCTTTTTCTTTAGGTTTATATTACTATTCTTTTCTGACTTTTTAAATTAAATGCATGGTATATACATTAAAAACTTTATTTTTTTAACAAATGGATTTAAGGTTCTACATTTTCTTCAGAGGTCAATTTGTTTCTAAATAGTCTACAATTTATTTCTGCTTTAATACAGATATTATTTAGGAAAATGCTTTTTTTTTAGTTCTAAGGGTTTATTGGGTTTTGTTGTGGATTTACATTTTATTTCTTAATTTAGATAACGTGGTCTTTTGTTATGGATTTATAGTTTTATTTTTTAGTTTAGATAATGTGGAAAACCGTGGAAACAGTGGCTGACTTTATTTTTTTTGGCTCCAAAATCACTGCAGATGGTGATTGCAGCCATGAAATTAAAAGACGCTTACTCCTTGGAAGGAAAGTTATGACCAACCTAGATAGCATATTCAAAAGCAGAGATATTACTTTGCCAACAAAGGTCCATCTAGTCAAGGCTATGGTTTTTCCAGTGGTCATGTATGGATGTGAGAGTTGGACTGTGAAGAAAGCTGAGTGCCGAAGAATTGATCTTTTGAACTGTGGTGTTGGAGAAGACTCTTGAGAGTCCCTTAGACTTCAAGGAGATCCAACCAGTCCATCCTAATGGAAACCAGTCCTGGGTGTTCATTGGAAGGACTGATGCTGAGGCTGAAATTCCAATACTTTGGCCACCTGATGAGAAGAGTTGACTCATTGGAAAAGACTCTGACGCTGGGAGGGATTGGGGCCAGGAGGAGAAGGGGACGACAGAGGATAAGATGGCTGGATGGCATCACCAACTCCATGGACATGAGTTTGGGTGAACTCTGGGAGTTGGTGATGGACAGGGAGGCCTGGCGTACTGCAATTCATGGGGTCAAAAAGAGTCAGACACTACTGAGCGACTGAACTGAACTGAACTGAATGTGGTCTGTATAATTTCTACTTGGGAAATTTATTGAAACTTCCTCTATAGTGTAATATATAATCACTTTCTATGAGCATCTAAATATAATACATATTCTCTGTTGATTCAGTTCGATTTTTCCGCCATGTATTTTTGACTACTGGATTATTGATTTATGAGAGCACTCTAGTTTCCTGCCATAGTTGTGGATATGATTATTTCTCCTGGTATTTGTGTGTGTGTGTGTGTGTATGCATATACATATATTGTTAATAGTGTGTGTGTGTGTGTGTGTGTGTGTGGAGAGAAAACATTTTTCTAAATATGACTGAAGATTATTATGTATTTTTTATTTTCAGCATGTCTATCATATTGATTAAAGTAGGCATTTTTAAACTAGCATATCACTGGGTTTTCTTTTTTTCCTTCCTTTTTTTTTGGTCAGAATCATTATCTTTTAATGGAAAAATAAAATTCATTAGTATGCATTATGACTGTTGATGTACTTGTATTCTTGCACTGTTTCCTGCCTTGTAGTTGTTTAATGTTTTTAGTTACTTTTTTGTGTATTTGTTCACCTTATTTTTTTTTTTCCTGCTTTCTGTTGAACATACCTAATTTTCTTTTTTACATTGGTTTTTCTTTTGGTGATTTGGAAATTTTGTATTCTATTTTCATTTTTGTCCACCTCCATATAGGTAAACTTTTGTTTCCTAATAAAGTATAGAGGTAATCAGTACATCCTAACAAAACAAAAACCTTAACATTTTCCTCTCTTTCTCTCTCCTCACAGCCATTATAGATTAAATTTCATCTTGCTAATGTAGAACAGTAAGCTTGCATGTGGTTTTGCTCAGTATTCTTCCTTGACGCTCATCTTTCCATCAGTCTGTCCATTTTTTCCATTTGCTAGACTATATTTTAGTTTGACAAACATGTGAGTGCCTAGTCAGCTCTCCTGAGTGAGATATGCCATTTCTTACATTCTCTAGTTTTCATTTTTCTTGAGTCCTTCTCTATTGCTAGATGCTGAAGCTCAAATAATCATCCAAAAAGGGTAATATGGAATTCTTGTGTGCCTGAGAGACTTTTTTTATTCTACTTTCATATTTGAAAACTGCTTTTGTTAGATTCTGAGTTCAAAATCATTTTCTCACAAATTTAAGATACTACCCCATTTCTTTCAGGATGCTGATCTGATGTTTAACTTGTTTCTTCCTTCTGAAGCCTGTAAGATCTCTTTACCTGGTGGTCTAAATCTTCATAAAGATACATCTCATTGTGGGTATTTTTAAATCTATTGTTCTTGGCATACAGGTCTCCTTAAATTCGAGGTCTTATATCATTTTTGTTTCTTACAATCTACCTTCTGTTATCACGATGATTGTTTCTTTTGTGTCCTGTTTTTTTCCTCATTCTGAGACTTCACTGAATGGTAGTCCTTTAGAATCAGTCCTCTGTAACTCTTACTATATTCTTCATTCTGTTTTTAATTTGGTTTTTAAAGATTTTCTCTACTTTCTAAACTCTGCTTTATCACTTCTACTTCTCCGTCTACTTTCATTCTTTCTGCAGTTACTAAGCTCCCTTTCCCACTGATAGATAGCCCCTCATCTTCTTTCTTTACTGTATATTTTTCCCTTTGAAAAAGTACTTCATTCCTAGTATTTTAATGTGTTCTCAAGAGAGAGGAAAGAGATAGGGATATGAGTTCAACCTATCATTTCATAGCAGAAACACATCTTAAAAGCATTTAACTGCCTTTATTCTTTTTAAAGCATGAAATCTGCAATTTATGTTTTTACTTCCTCTTTGGAGAATGATTTTTAGTCTCTTGATAATATTATTTATTCTGTTTATCTTTAATCAGTAGTTTCCAGTTTTATTGCCCTGTGATTAGTGGCTGGCCTATAAATTTATTAATTTTTATAATTCAATCAAGTTTTCTTTATAGTACAGTTCAGTTCAGTCGCTCAGTCGTGTCCGACTCTTTGCGACCCCATGAATCGCAAGCACACCAGACCTCCTTGTCCATCACCAACTGCCAGTCTCCCCAAACCCTTGTCCATTGAGTCAGTGATGCCATCCAGCCATCTCATCCTCTTTCGTCCCCTTCTCCTCCTGCCCCCAGTGTTTCCCAGCATCAGGGTCTTTTCCAATGAGTCAGCTCTTCCCATCAGGTGGCCAAAGTATTGGAGTTTCACCTTCAACATCAGTCCTTCCAATGAACACCCAGGACTGATATTTTAGGATGGACTGGTTGCATCTCCTTGCAGTCCAAGGCACTCTCAAGAGTCTTCTCCAACACTACAGTCCAAAAGCATAAATTCTTCAGCACTCAGCTTTCTTTAAAGTCCGACTCTTACATCCATACATGCCTACTGGAAAAACCATAACCTTGACTGGACGGACCTTTGTTGACAAAGTAGTGTCTCTGCTTTTTAATATGCTGTCCTGGTTGGTCATAAGTTTCCTTCCAAAGAGTAAGCGTCTTTTAATTTCATGGCTGCAGTCACTATCTGCGGTGATTTTGGAGCCCAAAGAAATAAAGTCAGCCACTGTTGCCCCATCTATTTGCCATGAAGTGATGGGACCGGATGCCATGATCTTAGTTTTCTGAATGTGTATAATCAATTTTTATAAACATTATATGGGAGTTTAAATAAATACATTTCTATTATATACAAAATTATGTACACCCATTTTATTAGTTAATCCTTTATTTACTTCTGGATGCTTGTTAAATGACTGTATGAGTGAAGTTATTTTACCAAAGCAATTATTTCCATCTTTTTGTGGTTTCCTTGAATTTCAGATAGCTTTGTTTTGTCTCCTATTTTAACGCGATGTTATTTGTACTGTGTTGTTTTCGTTCACTCAGTCGTGTCCAACTCTTTGTGACCTCATGGACTGCAGCACACCAGGCTTCCCTATCCTTTCACTATCTCCCAGAGTTTGCTCAAACTCGTGTCCGTTGAGTCAGTGATGCCATCCAAACATCTCGTCCTCTATTACCCTCTTCTCTTCCTGCCCTCAATCTTTCCCAGCATCATGGTCTTTTCCAATGAGTTGGCTCTTCACATGAAGTCAGTTGCCAGTGTATTGGAATTTCAGCTTCAGCATCAGTTATTCCAATGAAGATTAATTTCCTTTACAATTGACTGGTTTGATCTCCTTACTGTCCAAGAGACTCTTAAGAGTCTTCTCTAGCACCACATTTCGAATAAAAGTTCATTTAATGTGTGTGTGTGTGTGTGTATCCTTATTGTAGATATAATACTTCAAATCAATTTTTTAATCCACTTTGTCAGTGAAAATACTTTTGCTTTGATCTCTACAGTTGTGCTATTATTAATGTTGACACTTTTCCTTTTTTGTTTGTATTTATCTATGTTTATCTTTTTCTTCAATTTAAACCTTTGCTTAAAAATTTTTAAGATGTGAATATTGTAGCATATAATTTTTTATATACCATAAAATTACTTTCATATAGCATAGAAAGGGGCATAGAAATAGATTTTGTTCTTTAGAGTAGGCTAAGGGTCTTATTTTTGTAGACAAAGAAGTGCATGTTTTCATTGTTATTATGAGAAGTATATTTCTTTCCATGTTCTGCATTTTTTACACTTATTTTTAGTAAACATTTCTCTTTTCCTCTTTTGTTATATCTCTTATATGTGCCCTGAGAAGTAAGAATGCTTGAATTCACCTGTGTCCCTTACACCTATGAGAACTTCACTTTCATCACATATACTTATTAGTGCTGGACTGATTTTTCTTCCAGTTTTATTTAGATATAATTGACATATTAATACAGCACTGAATAAGTTTAACATGTACAGGATAATGGTTTGACTTACATACATCATGAAATGATTATCACACTAAGTTTAGTAAACATCTATCATCTCATAAAATTAAAGAAATAGAAGGAAAAAATATTTTTCTTTGTGATGAGAACTCTTAGGATTTAGTCTTTTGACAGTTTTCATGTGTAATATACAGTGGTGTTAATTATTTATTTATCATATTATACATTACATCCCTAGTGCTTAACAGCGAAGTACCTTTATCCAGTTCTCTCTTCCCCTACCCTTGCTGCTAGTAGTCACAAATCTGAATTCTTTTTCTATGAGGTATTTTTTAATCTGTTTGTTTTTAAAGTGTAATTGACCTACAACACTGTTGGTTCCTGTTACATAACATAATGATTTGATATGTTTATATATTACAAAGTGATCACAGTAAGTCTAAGTTATCTTCTATCACCATACAAAGATATTTCATAGTTATTAACTGTATTCCCCACAATTTCATACCCTAATTTATTTTGCAACTGGAAATTTGCTTAATCTCCTTCACCTAGTTCTTCTACACCACCATCCCGCCTCTGCCACCTCCCGTCTGGCAACCAACTGGTTCTCTGTATCTGTAAGTCTGTTTCCCTTTTGTTATGTTTGTTCACTTGTTTTTCCGATTTCAGATATTAAATATAAGTGAAATCATGTGATATTTTGCCTTTCTCTGTCGGACAAATGTCTCTGCCTGACATTTCATTTAACTTTATACCCTTTGCTCCATCCGTATGGTTGCTATTGGCAAGATTTCATTCTTTTTATGGCTGAACAGTAATCCATTATATATTCTTTATCCATTTATCTGTCAGTGGAGAATTAAGCAGCTTCTGTAACTTGGCTATTCTAAACAATGCTGCAGTGAACGTTGGGGTGCATGTATCTTATTGTCTTTTTGATTTATTATTTTTATTTTCTTTGGATATATTAATATAACCAAGAATGGAATTGCTGGATCAATATGGTAGTTCCATTTTTACTTTTTGTGTTTTTTTTTTAGGAAACTTCATACTATTTTCCATAATGGCTGCACTGATTTTTATTCCTCCCAACAGTACTTGAGAGTTCTCTTTTCTCCATATTCTTGAGAATTCTTGTTATTTGTTGTCTTTTTGAAAATAGCCATCCTGACAGGTGTAAGGTGATATCTCATTTTGATTTTTATTTCCCTAACAATTGCACTCATCTCACATGCTAGTAAAGTAATGCTCAAAATTCTCCAGGCCAGGCTTCAGCAATACGTGAACTGTGAACTTCGTGATGTTCAAGCTGGTTTCAGAAAAGGCAGACGAACCAGAGATCAAATTGCCAACATCCGCTGGATCATGGAAAAAGCAAGAGAGTTCCAGAAAAACATCTATTTCTGCTTTATTGACTATGCCAAAGCCTTTGACTGTGTGGATCACAATAAACTGTGGAAAATTCTGAAAGAGATGGGAATACCAGACCACCTGACCTGCCTCTTGAGAAAGCTGTATGCATGTCAAGAAGCAACAGTTAGAACTGGACATGAAACAACAGACTGGTTCCAAATAGGAAAAGGAGTGTGTCAAGGCTGTATATTGTCACCCTGCGTATTTAACTTATATGCAGAGTACATCATGAGAAACGCTGGGCTGGACGAAGCACAAGCTGGAATCAAGATTGCCAGGAGAAATATCAATAACCTCAGATATGCAGATAACACCACCCTTATGGAAGAAAGTGAAGAGGAACTAAAAAGCCTCTTGAGGAGAGTGAAAAAGTTGGCTTAAATCTCAACATTCAGAAAGCGAAGATCATGGCATCTGGTCCCATCACTTAATGGGAAATAGATGGGGAAACAGTGGAAACAGTGGCAGACTTTATTTTTGGGGGGCTCCAAAATCACTGCACATGGTGACTGCAGCCATGAAATTAAAAGATGCTTACTCCTTGGAAGGAAAGTTATGACCAACCTAGATAGCATATTGAAAAGCAGAGACATTACTTTGCCAACAAAGGTCCGTCTAGTCAAGGCTATGGTTTTTCCAGTGGTCATGTATGGATGTGAGAGTTGGACTGTGAAGAAAGCTGAGCGCCAAAGAATTGATGCTTTTGAACTGTAGTGTTGGAGAAGACTCTTGAGAGTCCCTTAGACTGCAAGGAGATCCAACCAGTCCATTCTGAAGGAGATCAGCCCTGGGATTTCTTGGAAGGAATGATGCTAAAGCTGAAACTCCAGTACTTTGGCCACCTCATGTGAAGAGTTGACTCCCTGGGAAAGACTCTGATGCTGGGAGGGATTGGGGGCAGGGGGAGAAGGGGACGACAGAGGATGAGATGGCTGGATGGCATCATTGACTCGATGGACGTGAGTCTGAGTGAACTCCGGAAGTTGGTGATGGACAGGGAGGCCTGGCGTGCTGCGATTCATGGGGTCACCAAGAGTCGGACACGACTGAGCAACTGAACTGAACTGAACTGAACTGAATGATTAGTGATGGTGAGCATCTTTTCCTGTGCCTGTTGGCCATGTGTATGTCTTCTTCGGAAAGATTTCTCTTCACGTTCTGCCCATCTTTTAATTGGGTGGTTTGTATTTCTGATATTGAGTTGTATGAGATTTTTTTTTATATTTTGGATATTGATCCTCATCTCATATATTGTTTGCAAGTATATTCTCCCATTTAGTAAGTGGCCTTTTCATTTCATTGATAGTTTCCTTCCCTATGCAGAAACTATTTAGTTTGATGTAGTCCCATTTATTTATTTTTGCTTTTATTTCCCTTGCCTGAAAAGGCATTACTAAGGTTGATGTCAGCTTACTGCCTACGATTTTTGAAAAGGCTCTTTTCACAGTGTATATTCTTGCTTCCTCTCTCATAGATTAATTGACTTTAAGTGTGTGGGTTTATTTCTAGGCTTTCTATTCTGTTCCATTGATCTGTGTGTCTGTTTTAGTGCCATTATCATATCGTTTTGATTGCTGTAGGTTTGTAGTACAGTTGAAATCAGGGAGCATGCTGCATCCAGTTTTGTTCTTTCTCAAAATTGTTTTGGCTATTTGTGGTCTTTTATGTTTTCATACAAAGTTTAAAATTATTTGTTCTGTGAAAATTGCCTTTGATATTTTGAAAGAAATTGCACTGACTCTGTAGATTGTCTTGGGTAGGTATGGACATTTTAACAATATTAATTCTTCCAATCCATGAACACAGTATATTTTCTTATCTATTTTTGTCATCTTCAATTTATTTTATCAGTGTTTTACAGTTTTCTGAGTACAAGTCTTTTACCACATGAGTTAGATTTATTCCTATGTATTTTATTCTTTTTAACACAACTATAAATGTGATTGTTTCCTTAATATTTCTGTTTCTGATAGTTCATTGTTAGTATATATAAATGTAATAGATTATTGCATATTAATTTTGTATTCTCCAACTTTACCAAATCTATTGATTAGATTAGTAGTTTTTAGGTAGCATCCTTAGAATTTTCCATGTATAGTATCATGTCATCTGAAAACAATGACAGTTTTACTTCTTTTCCATTTGGAGTGGAAATAAGTGTCCTTGTCTTGTTCCTGTTTCTAGAGGAAATACTTTCAGCTTTTGACCATTGGGTGTGATGTTAGTCATAGGCTTGTCATGTTCTTTTTTTGTTGTTGTCATTGTTCAGTTGCCCAGTCATGTCTGACTCTTTGTGACCCCATGGACTGCAGCACCCCAGGCTTCTCTGTCTCTCACCATCTCCTGGAGTTTGCCCAAGTTCATGTCCATTGCATCAGTGATGTCATGAACCATCTCATCCTCTGACTCCCTCTTCTCCTTTTACCCTCAATCTTTTCCCAGCATCAGGGACTTTTCCAATGAGTCAGCTGTTCATATCAGGTGACCAGAAAGGGCTTGTCATATAGGGCCTTTATTATGATGAAGTTGATTCCCTTAACACCCACTTTGTTGAGAGTTTTTATCATAAATGGATATTAAATTTTGTCAGAAGCTTTCTCTAAATCTACTGAAATGATCATATGACACTTATTCTTTGGTATGTTAATGTGGTACGTATATTCTATTGCTTGATTTGGAGATACTGAGCCATTATTGCATTCCTAGAATAAATTCTACTTGATCATGATATAGTATCCTTTTAAAACTTATTTTTGAATTTGATTTGCTGATATTTAGTTGAGGGGTTTTGCCTCACTTTCTAGGCTGTTTATTTAGTTTGCACTTTCTTTTTCTCTTACTTTGTTATGCTATACCTGCTGAGTTTTTCTTGATCTTTCTTTAGTCTGGTTCCTACTTGGAAGTTTTACATTATATTTTTACTCTGCTGCTGCTGCTGCTGCTAAGTCGCTTCAGTCATGTCCGACTCTGTGTGACCCCATAGACGGCAGCCCACCAGGCTCTGCCGTCCCTGAGATTCTCCAGGCAAGAATATTCTTCTTTCAAGCTCATGAATAAAATTATGTAATAAGTTCCCCATAAGTACAATGAGAGATTCAACATTTTACTTATTCTCATTTTTACCCTTGTTGCAAACACACACACATTTTGTGTGTGTGCACACATACCACTTTTTTTTTGCATTAATGTTGACTCTTAGCTTTAAATCAGTGTTATCTTTTTCACATGATGTAAACTTTGTTAAATTATTATTTTAACATGTTATTTGCCTTTGAACCATGTTAACTTGGGTGTGTAACCCAAAGTTTTAATAGTTTTATTGGTGATACTTCATTATTAAAATATTTTGCATTTCTTAAACTCATTTGTTTTCATGATGGATGATAAAGTTTCTGAGTCTTTGAATGACTGTGAAATACCTTTGTGTCTTCCAAAATGAATAATAGAGCTAGGCTAGTTTTAGATTCTTGGGTAGAAATCTTTTACTTTTAAAAACTAATTGATTATGGTCCATTGTCTACTATTACATATGGTATGAGAGAAGTCTGTTGTCAGTCTGATGTTTTTCATTTTAAGTGCTGTTTTTTTCTGCTTGAAGCCCATATAGGGTTTTGTCTTTTCTTTATTAAAGTGTATCACCAGGACTTTCTAAAAGTTAAGTCTTCTTTGCCTAAGTTTCAGTAACCCTTTTTATTGTAAAAAATTCATATTTTATTTTATCTCAGGAAAATTTCTAGTATCATTTATTTGACTATTGCTTCCGTCTCACCTACTATCTCTTCTCCTACTCAAATTATTTTTTTTTTCTAATTTTATTTTATTTTTAAACTTTACATAATTGTATTAGTTTTGCCAAATATCAAAATGAATCCGCCACAGGTATACATGTGTTCCCCATCCTGAACCCTCCTCCCTCCTCCCTCCTCATACCATCCCTCTGGGTCGTCCCAGTGCACTAGCCCCAAGCATCCAGTATCGTGCATCGAATTATACTGGACCTCCTGGGTTTATCCCCTGTATGAGGGTTCTCCAGAGAAACAATGGGATGTATATATGTATATATATATACATATACATGTGGATGTATATATACATATTCATAGGTATAAAGAGATTACTTTACATAAAGAGATTTATTTTAAAGAAAATTTTTGTGCAGTTGTGGCAGCTGACAGACAAGTCTGAAATCTGTAGGCAGATTTCAGTCTGAAAATTCCAGCAGGAGATGGTTTCAGCCTCGTATCCCAAAGTAGTCTGTAGATAGAATTTATTCCTTCTTGGAGGACCTCAGTCTTTCCTCTAGATTCCTTCAACTGATTAAATGAAACCTACCCACATTACCAGAATTCTGTGATTTATTAAACATCGATTGATTTTAAATGTTGATTACATCTAAAAATTACCTTCACAGGAATATCTTGACTGGTATTTGATCAAATCACTGTGCACCAGTGTGCACAGTGCAGCCAAGTTGAAACATAAAATTAACCATCATACTCTCTTAATTGGGCTTCCCTGGTGGCACAGTTATAAAGAATTCACCTGACAATGAAGGAGACGGGTTCAATCCCTGGGTCGGGAACCCCATGGAGAAAGAAATGGCAACCCACTCCATTATTCCTGCATGGGAAATCCCATGGACAGAGAAGCCTAGTGGGCTGCAGTCATGGGGGTTGTAAGAGTCAGACACAACTTAGCGACTAAACAACAATAATCCTCTAAATCACTTTCTCTTTGCCTTTTATTTCTTTTTTCTTTTAGTTTGAATTCTAGGAGAAGTTCTCAAAATAATCTTCTAAATTCAAATATTTGCTGCTTATAGCATTTATTATTTTTTATAAATTTGGTGATTATATTTTAATTTTAGGATATATTTACTGATTTCATATATTTATAAATGTTCTGATTTAATTTGAAATATTTCTTGGATACTTATATATTTGACTATTTAAAAAATTTTTGATTTTGAAAAATCTCAAAGCTACAGAAAATTGGGAAGAATAGTTTAATTAATATCATTATACTCTTCACCTTGATCTGTTTTTCACATTTACCACATTTGGTTTATCTCTTATCATATCCATGCGTCACTTATTATTTGGCTAAACCATTATTATTATTTAGCTAAACTTTTGTCTAAATATTTCTGTAGGTATCTCCTGAAATAAGAACATTCTTTTACATGACTTAAAACAGTTACTGAAGTCAGAAAGTTTAAACTTAACATTGATAAAATGTTATCTAATACACAATCTATATTCAGATTTGGCGATTATTTCAACACTGTCCTGTTAATAGTAGTTTTTTTTTCTCCAGTCTAGTTTCCAGTCGAGAATTATGAATTGCCATTAGTTACAATTTAGATTTTTTTTTCTAAGTGATATGCTCTTTCTTGACATACATCCCTTCTGTAGGTAACTATTTAGTGTGACTCTTCAGAACAAACACTGTATTTTCATGTATATGATGGAGTGTGTTTTTTGTTTTCTTAACATAAAGAACAGTCCTATATGTATCTGGTACCAGGAGTTCAGAAATTGATAAAGATTCTATTAGTCCTTTCAAAAACTTGAAACCCAAGGAAGAGGAAAAGAGAAAGCTTATCTTTTTTTCTAGTTTTAGTATACTCAGTTGAGTTAACTTTTGTAACTTTAGAGAGCAATTGTGTCTTCCCTTCTTCAACATCATTCTTGAAGAACAATTTTCAGTTGTTATTTACAGTATTTATAGAGCATTTTGTTAAGCCCATCTGAGAATGCAAAGTAAGCGTAAAGTCTGATTGAGTGGACAATAATCATGTAGAGAAGGCAATTAGAGAGCAGTTATGAGAAATGGGAACAACTTACGGAAATCTCAGAGCCTTGGGACTGAAGAGATGTGTGAGATTTGAGTAGGGAAAATCTCTTGAGACCTGGTGAGGTCTCAAGAGGAATATAGATCATTAAAATTCGATTGTATTATGACACTATGAAGCATTTTTAAAACCTACCCCTTTACTTAGAGATTAAAAAAAATAGGCATAGCTTGTACAGTTCCTCCATAGTATCAAATACCTCCTAAAGTTGTTTTTAATATTTTGTTATTTTTCATATCTATGTATGATAGTGTCCCCTTCTCATTCATAATATGTTTTGTTTGCTTTCTTCATGAATCTGACTAGAGATTGGTTTATATTATCTTTATCCTTTCCTCCCTTCTTCTTTCTTATATTTAACTCTTTTATTCTCACTTCTTTGATTGAAGAAGTGAAGTGTTAGTCACTCAGTCGTGCCCAGCACTTTGCGACCCCATGGACTGCAGCCCACTAGGCTCCTCTGTCCATGGGATTTTCCAGACAAGGATACTGGAGTGGGTTGCCATTTCCTTCTCCAGATCTTTGATTGAAACATTTAATTAAATGTTTTAAAATTTTTTCTGATTTAATAAGTACATCTGAAGTAATACATTTATTAAATTGAGCAGGGTTTTGAAATCAGGTTAATTAGGGTATAACTTGCATAGAGTAAAATTACCTTTTTAGTGTATACAGCTCTGTGTTTTGGCGAATGTACATATTCATTTGGCAAATTTTGGCAAATGTACATATTCATTCATTCTATTTTTTGGTGCTGTGTTCTATATATGGCTGCTGCAAAAACGTATTAATTCTGTTGTTCAAATTTTCTACATTCTTACTTTCTTTTATTCACCATCATAATCAAGGTATAGAATATCCATCACCTACAAAAATTTCTTTGTGTGCCTTTATAGTCTTTCATATCCTCAACTCCAATCCTTGGAAACCAATGGTTTGTATCTTTTCCATATTATTGTATAAACATAATTATATCACCTATAGTCTTTTGATTTTGTCTTCTTTCACTTAATGTAATACAGTTGAAATTTATCTGTGGTTTTACATGAATCAGTAGTTCATTATGATCAGATGACTGGTCTATATGATTCTGATTCTTTGATACTTTTTGAGGCTTATTTTGAAGTTTAATATGTTCTCATTTTTTATCAAAATGGCCTCACATGTACTTAAAAGGAATTCTATTTTTTGCTGTTGTGTTATATATATATAACTGCTACAAAAACTTATTAATTCTATTGTTCAAATCTTGTACATTCTTACTTTCAGCTAATTCTTCCTGGAATATCTTTTCCATTTTCCTTTGTATACTGCTGAATCATTTAATTCTAGGTGTATCTCATCTGAACATTATGAAGTTAGATTCATTTTTCTAATTCCATTCTCATATTATTTATTAAAAAGTTAATTTAATGCATTTATCTTTGTTGCATAGATATATTTGACTTATTTTTGCCATTTTATTTTGGTTTTATTTAATTTTCCTTTCCTTTTTTCCTCCTTTCATGCTATCTGTTAAACTGATATTTTTTTCTGCTTTTTTTTCTCCTCTGCTGGTTTGGAAGCTGTAACTTTATATTTTGACCTTTTTAACCATGACTCATAAATTTTCATATACATAAGAACTATAGTATTTTCTCTTGTTTTAAAAACATTTAGTCTATCCTTGGGCTTCCCTGGTGGCTCAGAGGTTAAAGCGTCTAATCTCTGCATGTTTTATCTTCCAACTTTCTTAATTTTTTCTAGAATTTTAATTATGTCTTTGCTTTCTTTTATTTTTTAAAAGATTAGTTTAATTTCTGTGCTCACAATTTCGTCTTATGCCCCATGCTTTCTCTCATTGTGTTGTTTTTTCTTGCCTTAAGAAGTAGTTATTTCAACAAACATGTCTAGCAGGTAAACCAATTCTTATAGGCCTAGAAGTATCTTTATTTTTGTCCCTACTGCTTAATGGTAAGTAGTTTTAAATGTTTAGGTTGCAGTTATTTTTCCCTCAGCACTTTGAAGATCTTGCTCTATTATCTTCCAGCATTTTAGATACAATAAGAAATCTGCTATTTAATTAGTATTACTTTATAGATAATCTTTTTTTCTCTCTGATAGTATTAAGGCTTTCTTATCCTTATATTTGTTCTATGTGGGAGTTGAGGTGTGGATTTATTTTCATGTATCTTTCTGTAGATTTAATGATGATGCTTTTGATCTTAGATATCATATTGATCTTTACTACTAGAAATATCTCAACCATATGTCTAAATATTGCTTATCTGCCATGACTTTTATATTCTATGTCTGAAATAATCTATTTTCATATATGTTAAAGCCTGTGTCCTCCATGACCATTAATAGCTATTTCACAATGTTCATCTCTTTACATTTCTGAATCTCGCTCTTTGTGAATTTCTTAATCCTGTCTTCCAGTTTACTGTCTTTTCTACTATATCCAGTCAAGAATTTCTATATATACTAGAATTTTCTTTTTCAACTAGCATATTTTCATCTCCAAAAATTATTTTTTTAATTTTTCCATATACATCTACTCTTATCTTTTGATTTTTTTCTATTTTTCCTTTGATTTTTATAGATGTTGTTTATAACATATTTCTTTGTGAATCTTAAAGTCTTATTTTTAAGGTGTTTTCTGATTCCTCATGTATATACTTGTTTTTGCATACTTTTTCTTCTTTTAACTTTACATAGTCTTTTTAAAATTTTTATTTTTTGTACTATAGTTGATTTACAACATTACATTAGTTTCAAGTGTACAGCAAAATGATTCAGTTATATATATATATATCCTTTTTCAAATTCTTTTCTCACTTATGTTATTACAGAATATTAAGTAGAGTTCCCAGTGCTATACTACAAAACTACAGTCTGTAGTCAAAATTGTGTGATACTGACACAAAAGCAGAAATACAGAATAATCGAACAGAATAGAAAGACCAGAAATAAACCCATGCACCTATAATCAGTTAATCTTCAACAAAGTAGGCAAGACTATATGATAGAGAAAACAGTTTCTTCAGTAAAAGTTGCTGGGAAAACTGGACAACTACATGTATAAAGTGAAATTAGAACATTCTCTAACACCATACACAAAAATAAACTCAAAGTGAATTAAAGACCTAAATGTAAGGCCAGATACTATAAAACTCTTAGAGAAAAATGTAGGCAGAACACCCTTTGATATAAATCACAGTAATATCTTTTTCACTCTGTCTCCTAGAATAATGGAAATAAAAACAAAAATAAACAAATAGGACCTAATTAAACTCAAAGACTTTTGCACAGCAAAGGAGACCATATCAAAATGAAAAGACCAGCTATAGATTCGGAGAAAATATTTGCAAACAAGGAATTAATCTCCAAAATTTACAAATAGTTCTTGCAGCTCAAATCCAAAAAACAAAAAACAAAACACCCAATCAGAAAATGGACAGAGGACCTAAATAGACACTATTCCAGTGTAGATGTGCATACTTTCCTAATTGTTGAGGTTGTTGACTTTTTTTCTTAGCTTTAATTTGCCTCATGTACTTTGGAAATGATTTTGCAGGTTCATATTGAAGGGAAACTTTTTTTCTCTGTTTTTCTACCTTAATCACCGAGTCAATATGTGGCTTGGCCTGATTTTAAGAAGTAAATTTTGTGCCCTCTGGTCGCTTGGGTTTTTATAACCTTTAGCTCTAAGAGCTTTTTTTCAGCCTCTTTTCATAGAGGAGCCATGCCTCAATATAGAGTCCATGCATTGAGACTTGCTCAAATCTTTTGCCAGGGAGTTATTTTTAATCCCCACCACCATGCAGTATCAACCCTTGGTGCCTCTGATTGCTACCAGACCTGGAACCAAACAAATCTATTCTGTTGGCCTTGCCTACCACTTTGTGTTCTATAACATAGCATTTTTTATACAACTGTATTTTTTTCCCTCTAGATACATTATCTGTAATTACTAGGTTTATGAAACAGAAAAATCTTTAAAATGTGTGCTCCCCTACTATGGTCATCTTGATCATAAGTGCTATCATTTCAGTTTTTATGTAAGAATTTGGAAGTTAGGAATGAATCTTTGTCAAAACCATTGTCTGTTATATATGTAAGATTCATTCTGCTGCCTTGTTTAATGTCATAGATTTGGTGCATCAAACAAGAATATGAACAGTTCTTATTCTAGGGGCATGATTTCTAGACTTAAAGTGAATGGATTCAAATCATGGCATTGGTATTTACTTCCTGTGTGATTCTACCTTTTGAAGCATTTTGTTTCCTCATCTGTATTTATGAGTTTGTGTCTACCTCATAGACATCTGTAAAGGATTAAATGTGGTAATATATAAAACATTAATATAATATTAATATGTTCTTTCCTGGAAAATTCTATGGACAGAGGAGCCTAGCAGGCTACACTTCATGGGGTCACGGAGTTGGCCATGACAGAGCAACTGAGCACATGTGACTTACAGTAAGCCCTCAGTGAACCAGCTGTTATTTTTACAGTCAAGTTGCATTTTTTTTCTCTAGATACTTTATCTGTAATTACTAGGTATTTTAAACAGAAAAATCTCTAAAATGTGTGCTCTCCAAATAGGTCATCTTGATCGTAAGTCCTGTCAGTACAGTTTATGTACATATACAAAGAAGACATACAGATGGCTAACAAACACATGAAAAGATGCTCAACATCACTCATTATCAGAGAAATGCAAATAAAAACCACTATGAGGTACCATTTCACACCAGTCAGAATGGCTGCAATCCAAAAGTCTACAAGCAATAAATGCTGGAGAGGGTGTGGAGAAAAGGGAACCCTCTTACACTGTTGGTGGGAATGCAAACTAGTACAGCCACTATGAAGAACAGTGTGGAGATTCCTTAAAAAACTGGAACTAGAACTGCCTTATGATCCAGCAGTCCCACTGCTGGGCATACACACTGAGGAAACCAGAAGGGAAGGAGACACGTGTACCCCAGTGTTCATCGCAGCACTGTTTATAATAGCCAGGACATGGACGCAACCTAGATGTCCATCAGCAGATGAATGGATAAGAAAGCTGTGGTACATATATTCAATGGAGTATTACTCAGCCATTAAAAGGAATACATTTGAATCCGTGCTAATGAGGTGGATGAAACTGGAGGCTATTATACAGAGTGAAGTAAGCCAGAAAGAAAAACACCAATATAGTATACTAACGCATATATATGGAATTTAGAAAGATGGTAACGACAACCCTGTATGCGAGACAGCAAAAGAGACACAGATGTATAGAACAGTCTTTTGGACTCCGGGGGAGAGGGAGGGGGGGATGGTTTGGGAGAATGGCATTAAAATATGTATAATATTATATAAGAAACGAATCACCAGTCTAGGTTCGATGCACAATACAGGAAGCTTAGGGCTGGTGCACTGGGATGACCCAGAAGGACGGTATGGGGAGAGAGGTGGGAGGCGGGGGGTTCAGCATTGGGAAAACATGTACACCCATGGCAGATGCATGTTGATGTATGGCAAGACCAATAAAATATTGTAAAGTAAAAAAATAATAATAATTTAAAATAAATAAAAAATAAAAGGTTTTAAAAATCCTAAAAAAAATTATTTTTAGGTATATACCCTAGTATGTGTTATATTAATTTGTACCATAAATAAAATTAAATATTGCTGAGACTGTGTACTCCCCATACTATGTTTATACTTTATGTGTGATTTAAATTATCTTCAATGGTCATTTTGACTCTTTTTTTTTTAACCTTAATAAACCAACTTTAAATCATTTCATCAGATATAAATATCACTAGTTATATCTAAACTAATCACGTTTGTATTTATGACAGGCATTGATAATTATATATAACTGTGCAGTAATAGATCTGAGTTCAGAATCAGATCTGGGTACACATCTGGACTCTGCCAGTCCCTGGAAGTGGGATTTTATTCAGCAACGTCACCTCTTTGAACCTCAGTTTTTTAATTTCTAAATCAGAGATAATAGTACTCACATACCAGTGTTTCAGGGGTTAAATAAGACATGAGAATGCAATCTGTAAACTGTACATCAATCTAGAAATAAAAGCTGTGATTGCTTGCCATCGTTAGAGCGGCTTTACCCAACTCATGTGGAAAGCAGGTTACCTTACGCCTGTAAAGTCAGTTTCACTTGCAATCCATCCTATACTTTTGTAATAAGGAAAAGCTCTCAGTGAGGAGTCTATGAAGAATGATTCTTGGGGGGACGGCAGTGAAGTAGATAT
Source organism: Bos javanicus (assembly GCF_032452875.1). Classification (NCBI taxonomy): domain Eukaryota; kingdom Metazoa; phylum Chordata; class Mammalia; order Artiodactyla; family Bovidae; genus Bos; species Bos javanicus. Next base: position 47,932,739 of record NC_083869.1, on the reverse strand, counting down.
ACATTATCTAGTGTTTGTATATGACCATTTAAGTGCTGAGACCAAAGTTTTAGAATCCTTTGCTCTTTCAAACACAGCATAAAATATTTAGTTCTTAGCAGTTTGAAACAGCAATAAAGGAATCCTAATTTTAGTTCTGAAGTCAGCTGAACAGGCATTTCCTTCCCTATTCAGATAAAATTATTACATACCTTTAGTGGACTGTGCTGAACAAATGTAAGAACTAAGCTATTTATCCCTAGTCGATGGCTCTATTTTAATCACAAGAAAATGTGTTCCCCACTTAAGTCTCCAATAAAGTTTCTCCCTTCTTTCTCCAGAGGCAAATGTAGCAGAAACAAGTGGAACATGCTTTGTTGTTACCAGAGCCAGATAAACATTAAATTAAAATTACAATTCCTAGAAGCCCAGCAAAAGGTTAGCATGTAAACTTATAGTTCCACTCAGCTCTTTTTAACCTCTTTCTTAACTATCTTCTTATCTTTCCATATATGGCTCAAAAATCAAAACAGTATGAAAAAGTAGTCACTGAGAATCTACTTTCACCCCTGTCCCCATCTGTCCCAACCATCACCCCTCTGGTCAAAGCTATTAATAGTTCCTTATGTATCTTTCTGCTACTTGTTTATACACACAAACACAACAGTGTAAATAGATACATTCTTACACTTCTTACACAAATGGAAGCATACTGTGTATATTGTTTTGCACTTGGCATTTTTTTTTTTTTACTAAACAGTATATCTTGGAGTTTTATTTTGATTTTGTTTTCATATCAATACATAGAAAGCTTTTCATTCTTACTTAGAATACCATTCATGATATTCCATTAGAAGTATTATACTTGCTGCTGCTGCTGCTAAGTCGCTTCAGTCGTCTCCGACTCTGTGCGACCCCATAGACGGCAGCCACAGTTCATCTAATCAGTCCTCAGAGGAACATTTGAGTTGTTTTCAATCTTTTGCTGACATAAACCTTGCTATAGTAAGCTGGAAAAAAAAAGTGAATATTGTTATTTTGTACATGTGTCAGATATCTATAGGATAAATTGCCATGGTAGGATTTATGGGATGAAAGAGCAAATACATTATTTTAAAAATAACTGTATTGTTTCAAACATGTCTAAACAATAGAGAGTGGAGGCATCTGTAATATAGCCTGTTGGATTGGTCCAGGCTTCTTTACTTCCTGGCCATGTGTGTTTGGGCGAGTCATTCCCCTCTCATGGGACCTTGGTGTGCTCCTCTCCAAAAGTTGGAGACTGGTCCCTGTCTCAACTGGGTGACTATCAAATTAGATACTGTGATCATCAACCTGAAATTGTCCACAACCCTGATGCCTACATGCTGGGCTCACTTGCTTTGTTTTCTTATTTTCATAAAGAAACTTTTTTCTTTCTTTTTTTGATGTCTCATTCTATAAATTTTAACATCATGTAGTTTTGTGTCACAACCACCATAATCAGGATACAAAATAGTAAATGCATTTTTATTTTAATAAATGACTAGTTGCTGTCCACTTCAAAGGTTTTACACCTTCACTGGACTCCCCCCAGTAACATATGAATAACTTCTTCTCACAGCTTTGGCAAAAGATAGAGTTGATTGTTTGCTGCAATTGTTTGTTGTTATAGCATTCTCTGTGAAGAGATATAAGCAGTGGACTAGCGCTGCAGCAGCTGTCTGATCTATCTTCGCTTGATTAAAGTTGCTTAAGCCTAAAATCGGAAGCTTACAAAGAAAAATAAGTACTAAATGGAGGCTTCACATTTTAATCACATTTAAAAGTAGCTATTTTTCCCATCTGCTCCTGAAACAAATAGACAGCTCAGTTTACAGCACTCTGTCTTTCTGAATAACTAAGGAAAGCAGAAAAAGTAGTGTAGGTTGAAGTTGTATATCTTTGAGGGGGTAACTGCTCTTCACTATATGTTGCCAGGTTCAGATGCACTTGTATCTTCTCTTTTCTCTTTTGCCTCCTACCCAGTGTCAAAATGGGGCTTCCCGGTTGGTGCAAGAATCCACCTGCCAATGCAGGAAATGCAAATTCAGCCCCTGAGTCAGGAAGATACCCTAGAGAAGAAAATGGCAACCTACTGCAGTAATTCTTGTCTAGATTATCCCATGAACAGGGGAGCCTGGCAGACTACAGTCCATGGGGTTGCAGAGTTGGACATGACTTAGCGACTTGGCACGTACGCAAAGTGTCAAAACATTTAGAAATGAATAGAATGATATTTCAGTTTTTTATTTTCATTTGAGAATTTACTAAAAAAAGAAGATTGACATGAGAAAATTGGACTAAAGTATTTGAAATGTTTTCTTTCTGTACTATAAATGTAAATCAGCCATAGATAACCAAAATAGCATTCTTTTTTACTTAGTCTGGAAACAACTGTCCTACAGGCTAGATTCAGCTAACAGGCTTGTATCATCTGTGTCACATAATCTTTGAAAATTGGAAAGTTTTGCATTAAAATCCAAATCTCTAGCTTCTCTTGAATAATGAGAATATCTGACCACAATTACTCATATTATTGAATAACCACTGTTGATTGGGATGTACACTGTAATTCACCACATTTCTATACATGGCCACTTAAAGTTTTACCTGTTAAAACTAAATGACAATAGTTCTCTGAAGAAGTTCAGAGTACTATTGTCATTTAGTTTTAACAGGTTTTAATATCAACAAATCTTGTTTTTATTACCAATATTTTTAAGTTTCCATAGAGTATTTAGCAGTAGTATTTCAGCAAAGTAAATAGTTATCATGATTAAACTATTTGTTTTTACAAACATGAAACCTGACATTTGATTTAATGGTTGACTGTGTAACATGGAGGATTTTTCTTCTTCTTAATAAATGAATGCATTTTCTTACCATTCTTTAAAATTGTCATTGATTTTCATCACTTTCCAAATAATTCTTACTTCTTTTTCACCTGACAGATTATTCCATATCCATGTCCTTTGACTTCTAATATGTATCTTTAAAATACTTTAGTTGCTGAGAAACGTTACAGCACAGTTCATCAGAATTATGACCATATTTCTTCTGCATTTCAACCCCTAACCTGACTTAACCATAAAATTTCTCATTGATTTTAATCTTCCAGATTTTTCAGATCTCTGTTTATTTAGGTGAGCTTTAATCACTTGTTCACCTAACTCCCTACACTTTTAAAATGACTCATGGTATAAACAAAGATCAAAGATGATGGACATTGATTTTTTTGTTAACACTCTATCAGAATTATGGAATGCTTTGAGTATGAGCACATTTAAATAAGGTTCACATCTATATTAAAAAGAAATTCACTTAAATTGGATTTTATTCACTTATAAAAATCAAAATTCATTTTATGACTTGTCCTGTATTATTATTGTTATCTAAAAATAAATGGTACCAGGACAAAAAATGTAAATGAAATAGGAACTAAAGATTTATGGTAAATAGTAGGGGCATGGGAGTGGAGAAGGAAGGTTTAGTAAGACTTTATTATGAAACGTATTAAACCAAATGCTATTTAAAGACACGTTATAATTTAAACTGTTGGAATAACAAAAATCAACAAAGATTGAATAACATTTTTTTTCTTTTTTGTGATTTCTAACAGTTGATAACACAGTATGATATCCTGTCCTTAATGTTTAACTTTCTAGCATGCTTTTTGAAAGGTTCCTTTTTTACAAAAATATTCAGAGCACTTTTTCCAGTTTTCCCAATGGCCTTTCCAATCCTTTGATATTAAAATTATTCTTCTTTGTAGCACCCAATGAATCATCATCCATTTTCTCTATTTCATTTTAACTGGTCTAACTGGCTTTATGTGTGACTTGAGTAGTATTCAAATATCACTTTCATTAACTTCATGAAATTCTGCATTTCCCATTATTGACTTTGAGTTAATTTGAATTACATTATGTATAGCCATAAACAGCATCCTGAAGAACATAAGCATTTACATCATCCAGTGATTAAGGAAAGACTGATCAGCAGAACTTTGGTCACTATGGGTAATGACAGCTCTTTTTCTTTTCTTTTTTTTTTTTTTTTACAGTTTAAAAAAATTTTTTTTAATCGGATGATAATTGCTTTACAATGTGGTGTAGGTTTCTGCCGTACAAGAACAACACATATGTCCCCTCCGTCTTGAACCTCCCTTCCACATCCCACCCCTCTAGGTTGTCACAGACACTGGGTTGAGCTCTCTGTGTTATACAGCAACTTCCCATTAGCTATCTGTTTTACATATGGTAATACATAGGTTTCAGTGCTACTGTCTCAATCCGTCCCACCCTTCCCTTGCCCCGGTTTGTCCTCAGCCTGTTCGCTATATCTGCATCTCTGTGCCTGCCCTGCAAATTGGTTCATCAGTACCATTTTCCTAAATTCCATATACATGCATTAATACGCTGTATTTGTTTTCTTCTTTCTGAGTTACTTCACTTGGACAGACTTTAGAGTTGAGCTGGGAAGAATATTTGAGTAGGCCACGGTCAGTGAGTGATGAATGCAGTTAGAATTTTATGATGTGAGAACTTTGGCTTGAGTGATGAATATTCAGGTAATGAGGACTCTGTTTTGTCCTTAGTGTTCTGGATAAGGAACTGTGGCTTTCTGGGTGGCAAATTCTAAATTTTTCAAGTTTAATGTAAAACTTCCTATCTGACATAAAGTCATCAACTATATATTTATTCAAGTACCATAAAAATGTATGTGTGACCAAGGAAACCAGAATTGAAAGAGACATACGTACCCCAATGTTCATCGCAGCACTGTTTACAATAGCTGGGACATGGAAGCAACCTAGATGTCCATCAGCAGATGAAAGGATAAGAAAGCTGTGGTACATATACACAATGGAATATTACTCAGCTATTAAAAAGAATGCATTTGAATCAGTTCTAATGAGGTGGCTGAAACTGGAGCCTATTATACAACTGAAGTAAGTCAGAAAGAAAAACACCAATACAGTATACTAACGCATATATATGGAATTTAGAAAGATGGTAAAATGACCCTATATGTGAGACAGCAAAAGAGACACAGATGTAAAGAACAGACTTTTGGACTCTGTAGGAGAAGGTGAAGGTGGGATGATTTGAGAAAAGAACATTGAAACATGTATATTATCATATGTGAAATAGATCGCCAGTCCAGGTTTGATGCAGGAGACAGGGTGCTCAGAGCTGGTGCACTGGGATGACCCTGAGGGAAGGAATTGGGAGGAAGGTGGAAGGGGGATTCAGGATGGGGGACACATGTATACCCTTGGCTGATTCATGTCAATATATGGCAAAAACCACTACAATATTGTAAAGTAATTCAGTTCAGTTCAGTAGCTCAGTCGTGGTGAAATCTTTGGAACCCCATGAACCGCAGCACACCAGGCCTCCCTGTCCATCACCAAATCCCAGAGTCCACCCAAACCCATGTCCATTGAGTCGGTGGTGCCATCCAACCATCTTATCCTCTGTTGTCCCCTTCTCCTCCTGTCCTCAATCTTTCCCAGCATCAGAGTCTTTTCAAATGAGTTAGCTCTTCACATCAGGTGGCCAAATATTGGACTTTCAGCTTCAACATCAGTCCTTCCAGTGAACACCCAGGACTGATCTCCTTTAGGATGGACTGGTTGGATCTCCTTGCAGTCCACAGGACTCTCAAGAGTCTTCTCCAACACCACAGTTCAAAAGCATCAATTCTTCGGCTCTCAGCCTTCTTCACAGTCCAACTCTCACATCCATACATGACCACAGGAAAAACCATAGCCTTGACTAGACAGACCTTTGTTGGCAAAGTAATGTCTCTGCTTTTTATTTTTATTTTTATTTATTTATTTATTTATTTTATTTATTTTTTTTTAGAACAACTCAGCAAAATAAAATTCCGGTTTATTGTTGGACAACATTGTTTCACACATACATCAAACAGGCCAAAAAAATAAACAGCAACTTCATAGACAAAAAAAGGAAAAAAAAGAAACCTTTTATCTTTGGCCTTTTTAACCATCTCATACAAACCAACTACTTATAGTACAGCTAAGTACATACACAAAAAATGTTACTGGAATGCTCGGAATAAGATTGTTTTTTGTTGTTGTTGTTTTTGCTTTTTTTACAAGGTTTTTTTTCTCCTTTGAGATTATAATGAACATGGTCACACCACAAGTAAAGTCAGAGTAGGACAGAGAACGCTCCGAAGGCTGGTTTGGTCATCCGAGATCATTAAAAATGGCTGACCCCTAACAATATGTACAAAAATATAAAATGTAAATAAAAAATACAAACAAATTTTCCTTTTTAAAGTACTTTAAGAAAAAAAGCAGGGCCTTAGAAGTTTTGGTTCTTTTTTCCTCCCCTGTTGCAAATTCACGTTGTGGTTTTGGTTGGGTGGTGGAGAGCGCTGTCGTCTGTGGGTGGCGCTGCCCTGGGCGGGCGGGCGGGACTCTCTACTCGAAGGTGACCACGTTTATAGATTCTGAGACGGGAAGTGGAGGGTGAATAGGTCACGGCGGCCTTTTTTTTTTAAGTTTAACTTTTCCTTTTTTGCTGTCTAGTCATCTTCATCAGTCTTCTGCTTCTTGGTATCCACATCGTCATCCTCGTCATCTTCAGCTGCCCGTTTGCCCGTAGCTGCCTCGGCCTCCCCATCTTCATCTCCGTCCTCTTCCTCACCGTCACCTTCCTCCTCCTCCTCCTCTTCCTCCCCACCTTCCTCCTCTTCTTCGTCTACCTCGTTGTCTGCCTCCTGCTCCCCATTTTCCTCATTAGCATGCCCATTTGCAGGTGCCTCTCTCCCATTCTGCGCCTCCTCCACAACTTCCTTCTTCTCCTTTAAGTCCTTGGTGGTGATCTCGGAGCTGGTGTCCACGGCCGCGTCTGACATGATGGGGCACTCCGGTGATCCGATGCAACGGACTGAGAAGAAAAGCTGGAGTTCGAGGACTCTGGCGGTAAAGCTGCCGGAGCCCGCGGCGGCGGAGATGGCGCGCAGCGGAGGTGGCTGCTGCGATCAGGGCAGCCGGAGACGGGAACAATGCAAAGATGGCTTTTCAGAGCAGCCAGTGGGGCTCTGCTTTTTAATATGCTGTCTAGCTTGGTCATAACTTTCCTTCCAAGGAGTAAGCATCTTTTAGTTTCATGGCTGCAATCACCATCTGCAGTGATTTTTGAGCCCAAAAAAATAAAGTTTGACACTGTTTACCCATCTATTTCCCATGAAGTGATGGGACCAGATGCCATGATCTTAGTTTTCTGAATGTTGAGCTTTAAGCCAACTTTTTCAGTCTCCTCTTTCACTTTCATCAAGAGGCTTTTTAGTTCCTCTTCACTTTCTGCCATAAGGGTGGTGACATCTGCATATCTGAGGTTATTGGTATTTCTCCCGGCAGTCTTGATTCCAGCTTGTGCTTCGTCCAGCCCAGCGTTTCTCATGATATACTCTACATATAAGTTAAATAAGCAGAGTGACAGTATACAGCCTTGATGTACTCCTTTTCCTATTTGGAGCCAGTCTGTTGTTCCATGTCCAGTTCTAACTGTTGCTTCCTGACCTGCATACAGGTTTCTCAAGAGGCAGGTCAGGTGGTCTGGTATTCCCATCTCTTTCAAAATTTTCCACAGTTTATTGTGATCCACACAGTCAAAGGCTTTGGCATAGTCAATAAAACAGAAATAGATGTTTTTCTGGAACTCTCTTGCTTTTTCGATGATCCAGAGGATGTTGGCAATTTGATCTCTGGTTCCTCTGCCTTTTCTAAAACCAGCTTGAACATCTGAAAGTTCATGGTTCACAGATTGCTGAAGCCTGGCTTGGAGAATTTTAAGCATCACTTTACTAGCGTGTGAGATGAGTGCAATTGTGCGGTAGTTTGAGCATTCTTTGGCTTTGCCTTTCTTTGGGATTGAAATGAACACTGACATTTTCCAGTCCTGTGGCCACTGCTGAGTTTTCCAAATTTGCTGGCATATTGAATGCAGGACTTTCACAGCATCGTCTTTCAGGATTTGAAATAGCTCAACTGGCATTCCATCACCTCTACTAGCTTTGTTCGTAGTGATGCTTTCTAAGGCCCACTTGACTTCACATTCCAGGATGTCTGGCTCTAGGTCAGTGATCACACCATCGTGATTATCTGCATCATGAAGATCTTCTTTGTACAGTTGTTCTTTATATTGTTGCCACATCTTTTTAATATCTTCTGCTTCTGTTAGGTCCATAGCATTTCTGTCCTTTATTGTCTCCATGTTTGCATGAAATGTTCCCTTGGTATCTCTAATTTTCTTGAAGAGATCTCTAGTCTTTCCCATTCTGTTGTTTTCCTCTATTTCTTTTCATTTATCACTTAGGAAGGCTTTCTTATCTCTCCTTGCCATTCTTTGGAACTCTGCATTCAAATGTGTATATCTTTCCTTTTCTCCTTTGCTTTTCGCTTCCCTTCTTTTCACAGCCATTTGTAAGGCCTCCTCAGACAGCCATTTTGCTTTTTTGCATTTCTTTTCCATGGGGATGGTCTTGATACCTGTCTCCTGTACAATGTCATGAACCTCCATCCATAGTTCATCAGGCACTCTGTCTATCACATTTAGTCCCTTAAATCTATTTTTCACTTCCACTGTATAGTCATAAGGGATTTGATTTAGGGTTAGCCTCCAATTAAAATAAATAAATTAATTTGAAAAAATGTGTGTGTGAGAATGTATAAACTTTAGACTTTGAAAAAAGATGAATAGATTTCTTCAGAGTAATGAGATGGAAATTCATTTGTATCATTGGTTAAACTGGACTGCTAGTGTTGAAACGTATTCATTTGGCATGAATAATATCCTTCCAGCCAAGAAAGATAATTTTTCTATGTAACAGATTTAGACAATAAAATGTAGCACCAGTTGACTCACTACTACATTATAATGAAAGTGAAATGAAATGCTAGTATCTCAGTTGTGTCTGACTCTTTGGGATCCCATGGACTATGTCCTGCCAGCATCCTCTGTCCATAGGATTCTCCGGGCAAGAATACTGAAGTTTGATGCCATTCCCTCCTTCAGGGGATCTTCCTGACCCAAGGTTCAAACCTTTGTCTCCCACATCACACAGATTCTTTACTGTCTGGACCACCAGGGAGGCCCTTACATTACAACAGATACACCAAATGTAAGTCCATTCCAAAGAAAACAAAGCCCTGATGACTACTAGATGAACTGCACATGTAGTTTACCACTCACCGCAGGGATTAATTTAGGTAATCTGTCACAACCTAATTTGTTAGAAATGAGTCTTAAAGTAGAAATAATAAAATGAAAGAACAGTAATCTAGAAATGAGGGATATAATGGCCAAATATTATAAAACACCAATAAAACAGAACTTCAAAAATTCTGACATTGATTGTTCAAAGACTTTTGAATAATGTTAAGACAAAGACTTTTCTAGGTTTCCTATATATATGGTAAGATCAGCGCAGTTCAGTTCATTTCAGTCACTCAGTCACGTCCGACTCTTTGCGACCCCATGAATGGCAGCACACCAGGCCTCCCTGTCCATCACCAGCTCCCGGAGTTCACCCAGACTCATGTCCATTGAGTCAGTGATGCCATCCAGCCATCTCATCCTCTGTCATCCCCTTCTCCTCCTGCCCCCAATCCCTCCCAGCATCAGAGGCTTTTCCAATGAGTCAACTCTTCGCATGAGGTGGCCAAAGTACTGGAGTTTCAGCTTTAGCATCATTCCTTCCAAAGAAATCCTTGGGCTGGAAGATTAGTGATTAGCAAATACAGCTCATCTCACATTAACTGGTTTCTCTTCCCTGTGAACTCCTGGAAGTTTCATTGTCCATATTGCTTCTTTGACACATAGTTTTTTACCAACCCTGAAAAACTCTTCTGCTATATTCTGAAATGCATTTAAATCTCATATTGTTATTGAACTCCTTATGTGTTCATACTTTTCCAACCAAACTCTAAACTTCTTATAATCTATCGTACTCTTCAACTTCTACTATTATGTCTTGTTAATGGTAGACATGGCCAAAGTATTTTTTTGATTTGACTGTTACAGACCCTTTCGTTTCCAGAATAAGAAAAATTAATTTGATTTTTATTTTATGTATGGTAAAATACTCTCACGAAGCTACCCAAAGCCTTTATAGCAAATATTAACCACTACCCCATTACTAAGCTTATAAGTTCTGCTAATATGCATTCTCCTAATATGCAAGACTTTCTGAGACTATAGTGCTCATCAAGATGAGGTGACATCTTTGTGAAAGTGTGTAGAAGCAAGTATTTTCTGACACTGCTGGTGGATGTAAATTGGTACAACTCTTGGAAAGCAAATAAGGTATATATGTATACCAGAAGCCTAAAGCTATTATTATCCTTTGACCCAATTTCTTAAAATCTGTTCTAAAGAGGTGTAGAAAAGCATTATTCCAAGAAAACTGCAACATAGTTTATAATAATTAACTTTGGAGAAAACCGGAGAAACAAATAAGAGTAAATGGAAATAGGCAAATTACATTGCAATTATATGGTGTTGTTATTAATAATGTTTGCAAATAATTTGTTGAAACATGGACCTTTTTGTTTTAAAATGTATAAAATTTAGGTATAGCATTATCACTGTTTCACAAAAGAAAAACATAAGAGAAAACATCTGGAAGATGCTATGCAAAAAAATGAGCAGTTTAACAGTGATTTGGTTTTGAGTGGTAGAACTGCTTCTTTCTTATACTTATTTGTATTCTCTAATAGTCCTATAAAAATCATGCATTATTTTTGGAATGCAAAAAACAAGCTGCTTTTTTTTTAATTCTAAGAAGCAATGCTTAAATCATATGTCTTTGGGGAAAGACATACTTTTAGAAAATGAGAGCTCTGCCTTTTAGTAGTTTTTAGCAACTTCAAAATAAAAAAGGAAAACTAGAACTACTTTAAAATACTGAGGACCTGATCAAATTCACAGTCACACTAACATGACTCTTCCTCCTTCCAAATGAAAGAGGCCTCAATACAAATCATCAGTCTCCTTTGCATGCCCTAACAGGCCTTCTCTCATATATATATATAACTATATTTCAATAAAAATTGTAAATATTTTTACAATTTTTATTGAAGTATAGTTGATTTACAATGTTGTGTTCGTTTCTGCTGTAATGCAAAGTGAATCAGTTATACATACAGGTCATTACAAAATATTGAGTAGAGTTCCCAGTGCTGTCCTGTAGATCCTTATAGGCCTTCTCTTGACTTACCAGAGTCTGAGCCAAACGCCTGCCCATTTCAGTGTGACAGCTCCAAACTCTTGCCCTTACTATCCATTGTTTGCTCTTCATATCCCTCTTATGAGACAAGACAAAATTGTCCCAGTAGCTTTGATCTAATTATGTGTGCTGAGTCTACCCTCATGTTTCAAGAGACTAGTGAGCTACCAAAGGAAAGCTTTGCCTCTATTTGAGACAAATTGTTCTTGATATCTTCTGTATGTTATTTAATTTCACTGACATGGGTGGCTCAAATGAAGACACAAAATTTTATTTTCTTAAACTCAACTCACATCAGAGTTCTAGTTCAGGCATTATTGTTTATAATTTGTACATACTAATATGGTTGGGCCATTAACTTCTAAAAATATATGTAAAGGCTTTACTGGCATGTAATTCATGTATCATCCAATCCTCCCAATTATATGATTTAATATTTTTTAGTATATTTAGTTTCGCACCCATCACTACAATGAATTTTAGAACAATTTCCTCACTCCAAGAAGAAATTCTTTAGTAGTAGTGCCTCAGTTACCCCCAAGTTGTGTTCCCTGCTTTGCCCCACCCTAGGCAACCAATTATCTTTTTATCTCCATAGGTTTTCCTATTCTGGCATTTCTTAAAAATGGAATCATACAATATATGGTCTTTTGTGACTGGTTTCTTTCACTAGGCACAGTATTTTTAATGTTCATCCTTTTTGTAAATTTAATACTACTTTTTTCCTTTTTATTGCCAAATAATTTTCCACTTATGGATATACTGATTTTATTTGTCCATCACTTGGTGAACATTTAGATTGTTTCTACTTTTTAGCTATTATGAATAATGCTGCTGTGAGCATTTGTGTACAAGTGTTTGTGTGAGCATGTGTTCTTATTGCTCTTTGGTATATAACTAGGTGTAGAATTACTAGTCTTATAATATCTCTGTTTTTAATATTTGAGGAACTGTGAGGCAGTTTTCTAAACTGTCTGTACCATTTTGCAACCTACTAAGGACATATGATGCTTTCAGTTTCTTCATATCTTTGTCAGTGCTTGCTATTATCTTTTATTTTATTATAACCCATCTTAGTAGATATAAGTGGTACCTGATTGTGGTGTTGTACATTTCTCTAGTGTCAAGTGATGTTGAGAATCTTTTTGTGTCCTTATTGACCATTTGTCTTATCTTCTTGAAGAAACGTCTGTTTAGATGGGTTGCCTGCTATTGAGTTGCCTTTACTATTATTTTAAGAGTTCTTTCTATACTCTAAATACAAGCCCATTTCTTGTAAAGCACAACCAAGTTTCAGTTTTGATCATGTACAATTTATCTATTGCTTTTCTTTATTACTTGTGATTTTAGTATAATACCTAAGATCTTGCCTAACCAAAGATCACAAAAATTTAATTTTATATTTTCTTCTAAGAGTCTTATACTTTTAGCTTATTCATTTAGGTATAAGACCTATTTTGAGTTAATTTTTTGTGTGTGGTATGAAAAATATACTCAGTGTCATTTCTTTTAATGTGAGTATCCAGTTGGCATAGCACCATTTCTTTAAAAGACCATTCTTTCTCCCGTTGAATTGTTTTTAGCACCCTTCTTGAAAATCACTGACCATAAATGTGAAGGTTTGGTTTTCAATTTTCAGTTCTGTTCAGTTTATCTATATATCTTTATTCCAATACCTTACTGTCTTAAGTAGTATAGCTTGTTGATGTTTGAAATAAGATAGTATGAGACCTCTACCTTGGCTTTTGATTTTCTTTTCTGTAGCTATTCTGGTTCCCTTGAATTTCTGTATGAATCTTTAGTTCAGCTTGTCAATTTCTGTAAAGAGGCTAGTTGTAATTTTTGATAGGTATTAATCTAAAGACCAACTTGGGGAATACTGACATCCTAAAAATATTAAGGTTCATGTTCATCCATGAACATGAAATGTCTTTCCATTTATTTGACTTCTTTAATTTTTTAACAATATTTTATACTTTTGAAAGTATAAATTTATACTTCTTTTAGTAAATTCATTCTTAAATATTTTATTCTTTTGATATGGTTTAAATAGAATTTTTCTTAATTTCCTTTTATATTGTTCATAACTAGGGAAATATTACTCTTTCTTTGTATCTTGATCTTGCATTCTTTAAGCTTGCTGAACTTGTTTATTTCTATACTTTATCAAGGCATTAATTTGGATTTTCTGTATATAAAATCATACCATCTGAAATACAGGTAGTTACATATTTTACCAAATCTGCATGCCTTTTATTACATTTAGTTGCCTAGTTTCCCTGGCTAGAACCTCTAGTACAATGTTAAACAAAATAGTGAGAGTGGACATCCTTTGTTTTCTTCTTGACCTAGGGGGAACGCACTCATTCTTACTTCGTTAGGTATGATGTAAGCCATGGGATTTTAATATGTGTGTTGTGTGCTCAGTCGTGTCTGACACTTTGCAGCCCCATGGACTGTAGCCCGCCAGGCTCCTCTGTCCATGGAATTTTCCAGCAAGAATACTGGAATAGGTTGCCATTTCCTACTGCAGAGAATCTTCCCAACCTAGGGATTGAACCCACATCTGTTGCATCTTCTGCATTGACGGGCAGATTCTTTTCCATTAGCGCATCTGGGAAGGTTGGATGTTTTAATAAATGCCTTTTGTTAGTTAAAGAAGTTCCCTTCTTACTCTAATTTGTTGAATGCTTTTATTATGAAGAGGTGTTGGATTTTGTCAAATGCCTATACTGCATCTATTGAGATGATCACATGAATTTTTGTCTGTACTCTGTTAATGTGGTATTAGATTCACTTTTTTATGTTAAACGGACCTTACATTTGTAAGATAAATTCCACATAGTCATGTGGAATGTATGACCTTTTCATATGTTGCCTTATTTGGTTTGCTACTATTTAGTTGAAGATATCTGTGTCTGTATTCATAAGAGATATTGTTCTGTAATTTTCTTTACCTGTGATGACTTTGTCTAATTTTTGTATAAGGATAATAATGGCTTCAGAGTGAATTGAGACATGTTCTCTCCTCTTCTGTTTTTTAGAAGAGTTTTTGAAGAATTAGTATTGATTATGTTATAATATTTGAAAGAATTTGTCTGTGAATCCAACTGGGCCTAAGCTTATATAGGCTTTTATATATGGGAAGTTTTTGTTGTTGTTTTACAAAGCAGTTTAGTTTTAATTTCACAGAAAAATTGAGGGAAAGATACAGTGATTTCCCATGACTCCCTTTTCCTTATACATGCATGTATCTGCCATTATCAACATCCTCTACCAGAGTGGTACATTTGTAATAACTGATGAATCTACATTAACACTTGTGGGAAGTTTTTATATTACTAATTCAGTCACTTCCCTAGTAACTCAGGCAGTAAAGAATCTGCCTGCAGTACAGAAGATGAGGAAGATTCCCAGGAGAAGGGAATGGAAACCCACTCCAATTTTCTTGCCTGGGAAATCCCATGGGCAGAGGAGCCTGGTGGACTACCATCCATAGGGTCGCAAAGAGTTGGACACAATTGAGTGACTAAGCATGTTACTTGCCATAGGTCTAGTCAGATATTCTATTCTTGAGTCATTTGTAGTAGTTTATATATTTTAGGAGTTCATGAGCTGAGCCACAGTCAGCTCCTGGTCTTGTTTTTGCTGACTGTATAGGGCTTCTCCATCTTTGGCTGCAAAGAATATTATCAGTCTGATTTCGGTATTGACCATCTGGTGATGTCCATGTATAGAGTCTTCTCTTGTGTTGTTGGAAGAGGGTGTTTGTTATATGCAACCTAGATAACATATTCAAAAGCAGAGACATTACTTTGCCAACAAAGGTTCGTCTAGTCAAGGCTATGGTTTTTCCAGTGGTCATGTATGGATATGAGAGTTGGACTGTGAAGAAGGCTGAGCGCCAAAGAATTGATGCTTTTGAACTGTGGTGTTGGAGAAGACTCTTGAGAGTCCCTTGGACTGCAAAGAGATCCAACCAGTCCATTCTGAAGGAGATCAGCCCTGGGATTTCTTTGGAAGGACTGATGCTAAAGCTGAAACTCCAGTACTTTGGCCACCTCATGCGAAGAGTTGACTCATTGGAAAAGACTCTGATGCTGGAGGGATTGGCTGGATGGCATCACTGACTCAATGGACGTGAGTCTGAGTGAACTCCAGGAGTTGGTGATGGACAGGGAGGCCTGGCGTGCTGCGATTCATGGGGTCGCAAAGAGTCGGATACGACTGAGCGACTGATCTGATCTGATCTGATATATTTTAGGAGTTTGTCCATTTCATCTTAAGTTATCTAGTTTTTATTTTGTTTTGCCTTATACTCTTTTCTTTCTGCAAATCAGTGACATCTTCTCTTTCATTTCTGATACTGGCAATTTTCACCTTCTCTCTTTCCCCCCCTCCCCTTGATTAATCTAGCTAAAAGTTCATCAATTTGGTTGACCTTTTAAGAACCAAGTTGTAATTTTATTGATTTTTCTCCATTTTATTTATTTCTGTTATAATTTTAATTGTTTCCTTCCTTCAACTTTCTCTCAGTTTCTCTTATTGATACCTTAAGGTAGAAAGTTAGGTTAATGAATTGAGACCTTTCTTCTTTATTCATATAGGTGCTTTTACTTATAATTTTCCTCTAAGCACTACTTCAGATTCATCCCTTATATTTTGGTACAGTATAGCTTGTTTTCATTCATCTTAAAATATTTTCTATTATGCCTTTTATTTCTTTCTTGACCTATCGATTACTGAAGAATGTATTGTTTAGTATCAATATATTTTTCAATTTTCCAAATTTCTTTCCAGTACTGATTTTTAATTTCATACTATTTTGATTGGAGAACATACTTTGTATGATTCAATCCTTTTAAATTTATTGAGGCTTTTTAAAATTAATTTTTGTTGGAAATAAAAATAACAATTATAGACTTAGGGCTAACAGTATGAATAGATATGCTCAGCCTAACTTAAGATCACCTGTTAATATATATGACGCTTTGTAAGTCACATACAAAGAAAGGAAATAAGCAGTTCTGGGTCACAGCCAATCTTAGTTTTTTGACATGTTATTGCCTTCATCCGTCCACAATGTGATTAAGCCCAAGAGGAAGCTTTCCCCTTTCTCTAAGAGAAGATGATTTTCTAATTAACCCAGGCTACACCAACCAGGATGGGACAGGCTCTCCCTCCTTTTCCAGCAGCCATTTTCTTTCCAGAGCTTCCCTGGCAAAAGTTGATCTTGGCTCTGTCCTCCGTTTAAAGTAGTCTGTCTCAAGTTCTTTAGAATTTTAAGAATTGTGAAATTAAAGTTTAAGAATTTGACTCTAAGAAGTTAAAAGAATTTGAAGAGTTCTCACTTCTCCCCACCTAGTCTATGAGTCTTCCACTCCGATTTGCCCAGGAAAACTAGAGTAAAAAATCTTCTAGATCTACTGCTTGATTAAGCCTTCAGACACCTACATACAGTATATATAAAAGGCTCAGTTTTATTCCATGTTCTCAGTGATAATTTTTCTGTTTTGTTTGACAACTGATATCCAACCATTTCCTATTGTTCACCGGGGTGTTATATTTCACTCCCATGCAGAGTTAACAGGTTTCTACGTCATATCATTCCAGTTTTCAAAAATGTCCAGTGGCCTGTAGAATAAACTTCAAACTGCTTAGGAAGTCTTTTATAACTTTTCCTATTTGGCCATAGTTTACTGCTCTTGCCTCATCTCTGTGATCTTTTCCCTGTGCTTTGGCTATACTGAGTCAAAAACTTGCTACTTTCTCCAGACATACCATTTACTTCACATGTTCATGCCTTTACTTTCAGATATGCTCAACCAAGTGATTGCAAAAATATCTTGATAATGATATGAGATGCTGCAGCCCCAGTCTACATGTACTGAATCAGATTCTTTATAGGTGATGAATTTTTTAAAAGCTCCTTAGTTGATCATAAAGCTGCTTAGGAACCACTGCTAGTCTCTTTTCTCTCTCTGGAGCATCTTCCCTTTCACTTGCTTTCACATTTCTTGACAAATTCTTATTTGACAGAAGCGAGAGAGAGAGAAAGAGACCCAACTAAAATATTACCTTCTCTGAAAAAAATTTGTCAATTCTGCCTCCATTCTAAATCTGATGAATATGTATTGTTGCTCTTGGCTCATTAGTATTAGAGTCCTTTTTCTGTGCTTAGAGGATTCCCTACATTCTGAGTTAGAGCTAGTTCCTACTTTAAAGACTTAAAATGCTGACCGCTTACTTTCTGAGACATATTGAGTGTGACTCCACAAACAGGACTCTGCCAGTCAAGCATACACACAACATCTTTGAAGCAAAACCTAGAGACATTTAAAAACAGATCACAGACTGCTTTTATGGAGAAAAATAGTACTAGCAGTGGCAGCTGCTTCCAGTGTCTGGTATAACAGAAAAGTCATTCTAGTGGCAGCGTTCAGCTTGCAGCGCCCAGGCAGGAGCATTGCACACTGCTGCCTCTTTTCCTGGCAAGGTAGCCTCCAAAGCTGATTCTGCAACTTCCTGGAATTCTGTGAGATGCTTCCTATCTTTTAAGAAAATTTTCTGCTGAGATTACACTGAATTGGTTTCTACTGCTAGTAACTAAGATACAGGGACACCTAATAGAATAACCACCCCATTACTCTTCATTCTCAGGCCGACATGGCAATGAGTTATATTGTCTTATAGTTAATTGCCAGTAAAATATGGGTTAGCTCCATCAAGAGGGAAGAAAAGAGCATTTTTAGTCAGAAGACATAGTAGGAAGCCATGTCACCAGAAGGAACGTAAGAGAATACCAGGCACTGAAGGGACAGTGTATCCAGGAAATAAAGTAAACTACTTGGTGAAAGATGTCAATGGATAGAAAGTTATTAGAGGAATTAAGTGACTGGATCATAGTAGCTGTACGAGACCATCTGAAGACATTTTTATTTTGAAGCTGAAGAATGTAAAGCTATTGAAGGTTTTTAACTGACAGATATTATGCTCAGATTTTTATTTTGAAAAAAATAATATTCTGTGGCATAAAGCATAAGTTGGAGGTAGGGAAATGCTTGATGGATTTCTCTTGGATTTGAGCTTTCTTCATAGTATTATGAGGTTCTACATTGTTCCAAGTTAATTATTGCTTTCTGGCCATGTCTTCTACTAATTCTAAAATTTTCCTTTTGGAGCAGTTTAGAGTGAAGACCTCCCTCTGTGTCAGAGAACCCTTTAAAGCTAACTAAACATGCAGAACAGGCTGAGGCAATATTTTCTCCAAATTTTTAGCTGTTTATAAATAGCTATTGCTAATAGATTTAAATTTTTACGAAGTCAATTTAACTTTGTATAGCTATACATCTTAGCTTGAATTCTTTTGATATCCAGAAATTAAAGCAGTTCTAGTTTGTTGCTGTTTTTTGCTTTTTTTAAGAATTAGGATATCCTTTTATCTCACACTTTTAAAACTAGAAATGAAAATATCCCACTAAAACATATGCTAATGTGTCTTTGTATTACTTTATATGTATTGTTACATGTAGTATGTCTATATTTCAAGAGCTATTCAAAACTAAAATTAAGTTCGAAGGTACTATTTGTGTTTGCAATTGGTTTCAGAGGGTGAAACAATGATTGCAGATGGCCAGTCAGATAATTAGAGCTGCTACTGATTTTAATAAGTATGACCTTCTGAATTTTAGCATATCCCCCAAAACATTGCAAAAGGCATTCAGTGGAAAATCAGACAGTTTACTTTTTCATTCGTTAGTGTAGTCAAAAACCTTTAAGTTTCTGAGGAATAATGTTAACCCTTCTAGAAAATCTTTCCAAGAAATATCCCATAAATTTGTCTCTAAGTCTATATGAGTCTGTTTCTGTTTCGTATATAGATTCATTTGTACTTTTTTTTTTTAGCTTAGTATGGTATCACTTATCATATGATATCATTTATCATACCTAAGAGATAAATTAGGAATATGGAATTAAGAGACACAAACTACTCCATATAAAATAGATAAGAAACAATGTATAACACACGGAACTATACTCAATATCTTACAGTAACCCACAATAGAAATAATCTGAAAAAATATGTATATGTGTTTATATAACTGAATCCCTTTCCAGTATAGCTAAAACTAACACAATATGATAAATCAACTATACTTCTGTAATAATTTTTTAAAAATCAATATCCCAAACAAAGCAAGGCATTTGGTGGCTAATATATGCAAAGTTGGTAGAGAGACGTCTTTAAGGCCACCCTTTGTCTTTAAGGGCCACCTTTTGAGCCAGCCTGCTCACAACAGCACTGCAGGAACTAGGAGAGGAATCAGGGGTTAAAGGTTGAGACAAAGAAGAGTTTTTCAGGTTCCAGACAGGTACCTTACTTATGAGGGATTTTGTTTGCTGTTGTTGACCTCGTTTGTTCAAATCATTCCATGATTATTTTAAAAAACAAAAGTGTAGAATTTGTTAGAGAAAAACAAAAGTATATATTATTTGTCCACAATACATTTAAGGCAATATTAACCTGAACTATATGAATTTTCATTTTTTGTAAGTCAAAAATGATTAAGTATAACAATTTTATGTGGTCCACCCTAATATTAATAAAAGTACCAGTGCACTGTAGCATACCATAATATATAACAAATCACTGAGTTTGCTCATTGTGGCAAGATATGTATACACTTTTCTCTACTTTATTATATAAATTTACTCTTATTAGGTACCAAAAACACTTGCTTTTTAAAGTGCATTATCAAATTTGTAAGAGACTTTTTAATGGTAATGAAGGTACAACAGGGTACAAAATGTACTGATGAACTAACCCAACCTATAATGCTTTCAAAGCCCTCATTGATCTCTGGGCTTATACTCTAGGATTCAGAGATTTTTCCAGAGTCGTCATAGAATTAGAGAACATACACTCACACTGCAGAGCTCCATAATTCCCAGAACTTCAAATCTCAGGAAAGATGAAAGTTAATACAATTAACAATTTTCTGAAAAAGTGATTATAGCAGCCAACACTTAAATAATACTTACTATGCCAGGCTCTGTTCTAGATGTTTTATATGTTTTAACTCATTTAGTCCTACAGTGAAGTAGGTAGTACTATAGTTATTCCCATTACACAAATGAGAAAATAGAGATACAGAACAGTTAAGTAATTTGTACAGTTATACAGCAAGTAAGTGCTTGAGCCAAAATTTAAGCCTAAGAATTCTGGTACCAGATTTGGTACTTCAGTTCAGTTCAGTTCAGTTGCTCAGTCATGTCTGACTGTTTGCGACCCCATGAATCGCAGCACGCCAGAACTCCCTGTCCATCACCAACTCCCGGAGTTCACCCAAACTCATGTGCATCAAGTCAGTGATGCCATCCAGCCACCTCATCCTCTGTCATCCTCTTCTCCTCCTGCCCCCAATCCCTCTCAGCATCAGGGTCTTTTCCAATGAGTCAACTCTTCGCATGAG
Organism: Bos javanicus; assembly: GCF_032452875.1. Lineage (NCBI taxonomy): Eukaryota > Metazoa > Chordata > Mammalia > Artiodactyla > Bovidae > Bos > Bos javanicus. Next base: position 47,912,001 of record NC_083869.1, on the reverse strand, counting down.
GTGGCCAAAGTATTGGAGTTTAAGCTTTAGCATCAGTCCTTCCAATGAACACCCAGGACTGGTCTCCTTTAGGAAGGACTGGTTGGACCTCCTTGCAGTCCAAGGAACTCTCAAGAGTCTTCTCCAACACCACAGTTCAAAAGCATCAATTCTTCGGCTCTCAGCCTTCTTCACAGTCCAACTCTCACATCCATACATGACCACTGGAAAAACCATATCCTTGACTAGACGGACCTTTGTTGACAAAGTAATATCTCTGCTTTTGAATATGCTATCTAGGTTGGTCATAACTTTCCTTCCAAGGAGTAAGTGTCTTTTAATTTCATGGCTGCAATCACCATCTGCAGTGATTTTGGAGCCCCCAAAAATAAAGTCTCACACTGTTTCCCCATCTATTTCCCATGAAGTGATGGGACCAGATGCCATGATCTTAGTTTTCTGAATGTTGAGCTTTAAGTCAACTTTTTCACTCTCCTCTTTCACTTTCGTACTTAACCAACAGTAAACGACTTCTCAATATAAAGAAGGTCTAGTATCATTGAACCAATTCTAATACATTGCAAGGACTGCAATATTAGTTGAAATACTAAGTTCCTTAATGGAGCCTGTCAAGCCTCTTTCCATTCTAGTAGTGCTATTCTGGACTGGTGCAATAGTTCTTTACCTAGGATACAGATCTCTAATCTTCTCCCCATTTCTAGGCCAGCCTGCATCCTGCTGCTAGTTTAATGTAAGTAAGTCATCACTTTAATCCTGTTACTGCCTTGCCCAAATCCCTTTTGTGACTGTCTTTCCACTGCCAGAACAAGATATAAAGGAGAGAACCCACTAGGATTTGATATGGTAGCATAGCTGAAAATAACTCCTGACAAGTTCAGTATTTCCTGGAAGTTTCCTGTTTTATCTTAAAAATTTGCACATATTTTAAATCCCACTTGGTAATACATCCATCTGTCTTTTTTTTTCTTTAATTGGAGGAAAGTTGCCTTACATTGTTGTGTTGGTTTCTGCCGTACAACAATGGAAATCAGCCATAATTATACATATATCCCCTCCCTCTTGAACTTCCTCCAATCCCACCTCTCTATATTACAGGGCTTCCCTGGTAATTTAGAAAGTAAAGAATTTGCCTGAAATGCATTAGACCTGGATTCAATCCCTGGGTTAGGAAGATCCCCTGGAGAAGGGGTATGGCTACCCACTCCAGTATTCTTGCTTGGAGATCCCATGGATAGAGGAGGCTGGCGGGCTACAGTCCATGGAGTTGCAAAGAGTTGGACCCGACTGAGCAACTAACACTTTCTTTCACTTTCTTTCTTGAACTACTTTATAATGTTGTATTGGTTTCTGACATACAACAACACAAACCAGCCATTGTTTTTGTTCATTTGCTCATTTGTGTCTGACTCTTTGCAACCCCATGGACTGCAGCATGTTAGGCTTCCCTGTCCTTCACCATCTATCGGAGCTTCCTCAAATTCGTGTCCATCAAGTGTTGATGCCATCCAACCACCTCATCCTCTGTCATCCCCTTCTCCTGCCTTCAATCTTTCCCAGCATCTGGGTCTTTTCTAATGAGTCAGTTCTTTGTATCAGGTGGCCAAACTGTTGGAGCTTCAGCTTGAGCATCAGTCCTTCCAATGAATATTCAGGACTTATTTCCTTTACAATGGACTGGTTGGACCTCCTTGCAGTCCAAGGGACTCTCAAGAGTCTTCTCCAACACCACAGTTTAAAATCATCCATTCTTTGACGCTTAGCCTTCTTTATGGTCTTAACTATGACGTCCATACATGACTACTGGAAAAACCATAGCTTTGACTAGACAGGCTTGTCCACAAAGTAGTATCTGCTTTTTCATATGCTGTCTAGGTTGATCATAACTTTTCTTCCAAGGAGCAAGCATCTTTTAATTTCATGGCTTTAGTCACCATCTGCAGTGATTTTGGAGCAAGTCTGTCACTGTTCCCATTGTTTCCCCATTTGTTTACCATAAAGTGATGGGACCGGATGCCATGATCATAGTTTTTTGAATGTTGAATTTTAAGCTAGGTTTTTCATTCTCTTCTTTCACTTTCATCAAGAGGCTCTATATCTCCTCTTCACTTTCTGCCATATGGATGATGTCATTTGCATATCTAAAGTTATTGGTATTGCTCCCAGCAATCTTGATTCCACCTTGTGCTTCATCCAGCCTGGCATTTCACATGATGTACTCTGCGTAGTAAGTTAAATAGGCAGGGTGACAATATACAGCCTTGACGTACTCCTGTCCCAATTTGGAACCAGTCCTTTGTTCCATGTCCAGTTCTAACTGTTGCTTTTTGACCTGCATACAGGTTTCTCAAGGGGCAGGTCAGGTGGTCTGGTATTCCCATCTCTTTTAGAATTTTCCACAGTTTGTTGTGATCCATACAGTCAAAGCCTTTCGCATAGTTAATAAAGCAGAAGTAGATGTTTTTCTGGAATTCTCTTGCTTTTTCGATGATCCAACAGATTTTGGCAATTTGATCTCTGGTTGCTCTGCCTTTTCTAGATCCAGCTTGAACATCTGAAAGTTCTCAGTTCATATACTGTTGAAGCCTGTCTTGGAGAATTTTGAGCATTACTTTGCTAGCATGTGAAGTAAGTGCAATTGTGTGGTAGTTTGAACATTCCTTGGTATTGCCTTTCTTTGGGACTA